>NC_141877.1:279997029-280298195 GCF_056163025.1 Triticum urartu
ATATCAAGTTTCCTCTCTATGTGCTTAAAGTTTTGAAGTTATGCTTGTTTTGCCTTCCTATGCTAGTTGATTATTGTTACCATAAGTTGTTTGCTCAAAAAATCCCTATTCATAGGAAGTGGGTTAGACTTAAATATGCTAGTCATATTCTTCATGATGCTCTCTTTATGTTTCAATTCTTATCTTTTATGTGAGCATCATTGAAATCATCATGCCTAGCTAGGGGCATTAAATGATAGCGCTTGTTGGGAGGCAACCCAACTTTATTTTTGTTCCTTGATTTTTGCTCCTGTTTAGTAATAAATAATTCATCTAGCCTCTGTTTATATTTGGTTTTATGTTTTAATTAGTGTTTGTACCAAGTAGAACCTTTGGGAAGACTTGGGGAAAGTCTTTGCGATCTTGCTGTAAAAAACAGAAACTTTAGCGCTCACGAGATTTGCTGCCATATTTTATTGGAGAGTTCTATTTAGTTAATTATTTTTGCAGATAATTAATAGATAAATTCCTCACGTCCAGCAATTTATTTTAGAATTTTTGGGGTTCCATAAGTATATATTTGGTAAAGATTACTACAGACTGTTCTGTTTTTGACAGGTTCTGTTTTCATTGTGTTATTTGCTTATTTTGATGAATCTATGAGTACTATCGGAGGGTATGAACCATAGAAAAGTTGGAATACAGTAGATATTATACCAATATGAATTTATAATTAGTTCACAACATTACCTAAGTGGTGATTTATTTTCTTATACTAACGGAGCTTACGAGTTTTCTTTTGAGTTTTGTGTTGTGAAGTTTTCACGTTTTGGGTAAAGATTCGATGGACTATGGAATAAGGAGTGGCAAGATCCTAAGCTTGGGGATGCCCAAGGCACCCCAAGGTAAAATTCAAGGACAACCAAGAGCCTAAGCTTAGGGATGCCCCGGATGTCATCCCCTCTTTCGTCTTCGTCTATCGGTAGCTTTACTTGGATCTATATTTTTATTCACCACATGATATGTGTTTTGCTTGGAGCGTCATTTTATTTTATTTTGTTTTTCTTGACATTTGAATAAAATACCAAGATCTGAAATTATTAAATGTTAGAGAGTCTTCACATAGTTGCATAATTATTCGACTACTCATTGACCCTCACTTATATCTTTCGGAGTAGTTTCTCATTTGCTCTAGTGCTTCACTTATATCTTTTAGAGCACAGCGGTGATTTTATTTCGTAGAAATAATTGATCTCTCATGCTTCACTTATATTATTTTGAGAGTCCTTTAGAACAACATGGCATTATAAAAACTTTCATATAAGTGCATTGAATACTAAGAGAAGTTTGATACTTGATGATTGTTTTGAGATAGGGAGATGGTGATATTAGAGTCATGCTAGTTGAGTAGTTGTGAATTTGAGAAATACTTGTGTTGAAGTTTGTGATTCTCGTAGCATGAACGTATGGTGAACCGTTATGTGATGAAGTCGGAGCATGATTTATTTATTGATTTCCTTCCTTATGAGTGGCGGTCGGGGACGAGCGATGGTCTTTTCCTACCAATCTATCCCCCTACGAGCATGCGCATAGTACTTTGTTCCGATAACTATTAGATTTTTGCAATAAGTATGTGAATTCTTTATGACTAATGTTGAGTCCATGGATTATACGCACTCTCACCCTTCCACCATTGCTAGCCTCTCTAGTACTACACAACTTTCGCCGGTACCATAAACCCACCATTTACCTTCCTCAAAACAGCGACCATACCTACCTATTATGGCATTTCCATAGCCATTCCGAGATATATTGCCATGAAACTTTCCACCATTCCGTTTATTATGACACGCTCCATCATTGTCATATTGCTTTGCATGATCATGTAGTTGACATCGTATTTGTGGCAAAGCCACCGTTCATAATTCTTTCATACATGTCACTCATGAGTCATTGCACATCCCAGTACACCGTCGGAGGCATTCATATAGAGTCATACTTTGTTCTAAGCATCGAGTTGTAATTACTGAGTTGTAATTAAATAAAAGTGTGATGATCATCATTATTAGAGCATTGTCCCAAGTGAGGAAAGTATGATGGTGTAAGTGCATCTAGTGCCACCTCTAGTTGGTTTTGGAGTATTGACGACAAATCTGGTTGAGGGACTAATGTGTTGGTGAGAATTGCAGGATAACACAGGTAGTAGTCCCTCATTGATTCGGTTTACCTATCAGAGATGACCCCTAAATATGTGTGAAGACATTGAAGATAATGGTGGTATGTGAAGATATTCACATTGAAGACTATGACATGAGAAGACATCGCATGAAGTCTTTGGAGCGTGAAGACATAGTTGTTTCGTAGTTTCATTTTCTTCTTTGTTGAGTCATAGGAACCACCGTACTGTTAAGTGGGGTCCAAGTGAACAAAGTCAGAGTGACTAAGGTGATGCTCAACCAAACCCTATGTCTTCGAGCAAAGACAATGAGAGCAAATCTTATCCAGAGCTGGATAAGTCAGCTTTACTTGTAGCCCAAGTCAAGCTGTCGTGTGTGTTTGAAATCTGACCGTTGGAACATGTGTCAGTTCCTTAGTGACCCAGGGTCATTTCGGACAAATTAGGTCGGGTTGCCTAGTGCCTATAAATAGCCCACCCCCTACACCATAAATTGGTGGTTTCTCAGAGTTAGTGCACGGCTTTTGTCGTTTGAGAGCAACCCACCTCGAAGCCTTTGAGAGAGAAATCCTTGCGAGGACAAAGCCCTAAACACACAGAGCCAAAGAGTGTTAGGCATCACTGAAGTCTTTCTGTCTGTGTGATCTGAAGACTTGTTACACTTGAGGACTGTGAATCCTCCAGCCGGTTAGGCGTCGTGTTCTAAGCATCCAAGAGTCATTGTGGATCGCCAATGAAGGAAGTCTGTGAAGGTTTGGAAGTCTACGTTGAAGACTTACCTGAGTGATTGGGCGAGGACTAAGTGTACTGAATTGAATCTCAGCCTCCCTAACCAGACGTACAGTTGTCACAACAATTGGAACTGGTCCAACAAATACCTGTCCTCACCAAGCAACCGGTTCTATCTCTTCCTTCTCTTTACTTACAGTTTGTCTTCGTGAAGTCATTGCCTGCTTGCATTATCTATTTGACTTCACTGTGTGACTACTTGTTCTGATTGGCTTCATACCTTCTTCCATCCTGATCCATACTGCCTAGCTGCTAATAGTCTTCGCGCTTTCACTCCATTGAATACTTGACTATGTCTTGCCTAGTGTAGTCCACCTTCTACTACATGTTAATAGGTTCATTTCTATCGTTTGTCTTCGAAACTTCCATGTTTTGAAGACTTTCATGAAAATTGCCTATTGACCCCCCTCTAGTCGATAACTAGCACTTTCAATTGGTATCAGAGCAAGGTACTCCCTTGTTCTGTGTGATTCGGTTTAACCACCTGAAGTTTTAGCTATGTCGACTGCAGGGATAATCAAAGTCTCCGCTGCGTGCCCTGTCTTCGATGGCACTGATTACCCCTACTAGAAGAATAAGATGCGCATGCATCTTGAAGCCATTGATGTCGATCTATGGTATGTCGTCAAGAACGGCGTTCCCAAATCTGGTGAAGGTGTCACCCCTGATGATGTCAAGAAGTTCGTTCAACTAGATTCTACTGCCAAGAACATCATCTGTGGTCATCTGACCAAAGGACAGTATGGCCGTGTGAGTGCTCTGGAAACGTCGAAGCTAGTCTGGGACTGGCTCTCCAAGGTTAACGAAGGCGTCTCAACCCAGAGAGATCAAAGGATCAGTGTCCTTCGCAACCTCTTCAACCGCTTCAAGAGAAACGACAATGAGAATGTTCATCTCACATTTGATCGCCTCACTGACATCACAAATGAGCTTCATGCACTCAGCGCCACTGAGATCACCAGGCATGAAATCGTCAAGACACTCCTGAGATCACTTGACAGCTCATTTGAAACCCTAGCCCTGATGATTCAAGAACGCCCTGACTTCAAGACACTCGATCCGTCTGACATACTTGAGAGGCTCAACACACATGAGTTTCAGCTATGTGAGAAAAGAGATATCTATGGTCCCAACTATGGCCGAACTCGCGCTTTGAAGGCAAAGGTTGTTTCCTCATCTGAAGAAGAATCTGACTGCAGTTCTAATGATCCTGAAGACATTGGAAAGGAGCTTGCTATGCTTGTGAAGAAGTTCTAGAAATTCACCAAGAAGAAAGGCTTCAGAAAGTCTTCACGATCCAACTCAAGAAATGATGAAGCCTCTACTCATGATCACAAGAAGAGAACATGCCACAAGTGCAAGAAACCTAGTCACTACATCTCTGAGTGTCCGCAGTGGGACAATGAAAACAAGAAGAAGAATAAGAAGAACAAGGAATATGATTCTGATGACAAGAAGAAGAAATCCTCAAAGTCTTCTTCCAAGTCTTCATCAAAGTCTTCATCACACAAGAAGAGCTCATCTGGCAAGGCTCGTGCTTTTGTTGGCAAGGAGATGGATTCAGAGGAGGAGTCCGCTTCTGAGGAGGAGTCCGACTCTGGCGTTGCAAGTCTGGCTCTAGCTACAGCCTACGTTGCCAATTCCATCTTCAACACTAAAGACAATGGCTCCGTCACCTACGCTGATGCTAATGACAAGGACGACTCCGCTCCCACCTACTGCTTCATGGCACGCGGTGCCAAGGTAAACTCACGCGATGCTTAATTTCAAACATCAAGTGAAGATGACTCTGATTGTGAATCCAAACCCAGCTACAACACACTTGCTAAAATTGCAACTGAACAACAGAAAGCTATGGAACATATTCAAAAATTGTTAGACAAAAGAGATGACCTATTGGACGCAGAAATGACCCGATCTCAGTCCTTAATTGAAGACATAAAAAATCTTCATGTTAAGTATGAGGAACTTGAAAGTCGTCATGAAACGCTCTCAACAACTCATGAAAAGCTTTCCTATGATTATCTTCAAAGGAAGCAAGAACTTGAGAAATTGAGAGCAGTTCATGAAGATCTTCAAAAAGAAAACGAGTCACTTCACGCTCAACAGATCAGTCCCGCTCAGGAAGGATTTGAACCACCATGTCTAAAATGCCTTGAACGTGATAACACTACTTCTGTTGCTGAATGTTCTACTGTTGCTACTATTGCAATATCTTCAACTGTTAATGTGGTAACTAACCCCTCTACTGAGGATGCCACTGTTATTGCTGATGAAAATGCTAGGTTGAAGACATTGCTTGAGACAGGGATGTACAAAAGTCTCAAAGGGCATCAGACACTATGTGATGTCCTCAAAAAGCAGATTCTGAACCGAAACCCTAGGAAAGAGGGTGTTGGGTTCGAGAGGAAAATGAATGTTTATGGTTCTTACTGGAAGCCTGAGCAGTACCACAAAACCACATGGGTTGCTGCAAAGGAACCTTCAGTGGATCCATCCACCCTATCTAGCTTCACTTGTGCTAACCCTATTATCATTGATGAATCCTTTGATGCAAACTATAAACTATTTAAGAATCAGAATGGTGAAGTGTTTGCCAGGTATATTGGTACTAACTGCAAGAATGGGCCACCTATGAAGAAAATCTGGGTGCCCAAAAGGTTTCTGGAGAATCTTCCTGTGAATGTCATCATGACATCACAAGGGAAGAAGACAAACCCCAGACCAAAGGCTTCATACGGACACAGGACTCACCTGGGTCACCCTAACACCAATGTTTTGCAGGAAAATCATACTCAAACTTATGAATATGAGCGCGGATCATCAAACCGCTATGTTCATAAGACTAAGAACTACTCTGCTTATTCATATGAGTACTATTCACCTCCTGCAAGGCTATTTTCTAGGGCCCCAAAGCCAAAGTTCTCAGATGCTGCACTTAGACTCATTGCTTCGAAGCCACCCCTGAAGATGTGGGTGGTTAAGAAGACTTAACTCTCTTTTGCAGGGAAAGGTCTCCAGCCGGAAATCAAAGGCGTTAGATGCTATTGCTGGGGACCTAAAACATCTTGTGGGGCGCAAGATAAAATGCACAAATGGTCTTATTATGTATTTCACACCTGAGTCACTTCACATTTACCTATTAGTCCTAACCTGGATCTGAGCTTTCATAATCCACTTGCTCGTCAAATGTTTATGCTTCACAATACTCTTCGTGAAGCCTATCCCCCTAACTGCATTGTAGGGTATGACACCAGCTGCTTCAGAATGGATTATGGACAGCGGATGCACTAATCATATGACTGGTGATCGAAGTCTTCTCATGGACTCAACCTTACGTCCATCTGACAAGAGTCACATCACATTTGCTGACACTGGTAAAAGAAAAGTATTGGGTCTAGGTAGAGTTGCAATCTCAAAGGATCAGCACATGGATAAAGTGATGCTTGTTGAATCCCTTGGCTTCAACTTAATGTCTATCTCAATGCTTTGTGATTTGAACATGATTGTGATATTTGGAAAATATCGTTGCCTTGTTCTAATGGAATCTGACAAGTCTCTAGCTTTGAAGGGTATTGGAAAGATGATTTGTACATGGTAGATTTCTCAGCAGGACCACAGCTTGCCGTATGTCTTCTTGCAAAAGCTTCAGAGTGCTGGCTCTGGCATCGAAGGCTAGGGCATGCTAGCATGAGGAACTTGCATACTCTCGCAAAGAAGAAGCACGTCATAGGCATCGAGGGCGTCAAGTTCAAGAAGGATCACTTATGCGGTGCCTGCGAAGCTGGAAAGATGACGAGGGCCAAGCATCCCTCGAAGACAATCATGACGACATCTCAACCCTTCGAGCTGCTACATATGGACTTATTTGGCCCTACTCACTACTCTACTCTCACTACCACTGCTTGTCTCTATGGCTTCGTCATAGTTGATGATTATTCAAGATATACTTGGGTGCATATAATCCTCTACAAGAATGAAGTGCAGGATGTCTTCAGACACTTTGCCAATCGTGCCATGACTAACTATGGCATCAAGATCAAGCACATAGGAAGTGACAACGGCACAGAGTTCAAGAACACCGGCCTTGACACTTATCTTGATACATTGGGCATCACTCATGAATTCTCAGCTCCATACACACCTCAGCAGAATGGCATCGTGGAGCGCAAGAACAGAACACTCATTGAGATGGCTCGGACGATGCTTGATGAGCACAAGACTCCAAGAAAGTTCTGGCCCGAAGCCATTGATACTGCATGCCATGTCATCAACCGTGTTTATCTTCACAAGCTTCTGAAGAAGACATCCTATGAACTCCTTACTGGTAAGAAGCCAAATGTCAGTTACTTCAGAGTATTTGGTGCTAGGTGCTGGATCAAGGATCCACATCACACTTCAAAATTTGCACCGAAAGCAGATGAAGGTTTTATGCTTGGTTACAGAAAGCACTCACACTCCTACAGAGTCTTCAACCTCTTTCACTATAAAGTGGTTGAAACTATGGATGTGCGGTTCGATGAGACTAACGGCTCACAAAGAGAGCACCTGCCAAATGTGCTAGGTGAAGTTCCACCTAGTGAATCCATCAAGCTTATGGGAACTAGAGAAATCATACCGTCTGAAGCTCAGGCTGAAGAGAAACTAATCACTTCCGCACCTAATCAACCTGAAGACAATCCTCCTAATGATGACAATGATCAGCAAGAACCAAATCTTCGTCCAGTTCATCCTCGTGTTGCAAATGAAGTACAGATTGAGAAGATAATTAATAGCATCAATGCACCTGGTCCACTCACTCGTTCAAGAGCAACACAGCTAGCAAATTTCTGTGCGCACTTTGCATTTGTCTCAATATTTGAACCCAAGAAAGTTGTTGAAGCCTTCATGGAACCTAAATGGATTCAAGCTATGCAAGAAGAGCTTCAATAGTTCGAGCTGAACAATGTGTGGGAATTGGTCAAGCGTCCTGATCCTCGTAAACACAATATCATAGACACTAAATGGATATATCGCAACAAGCAAGATGAGCATGGTCAAGTTGTCAGAAACAAGGCTCGTCTCATTGCTCAAGGATACACTCAAGTTGAAGGGATTGACTTCGATGAAACATTTGCTCCCGTGGCTACGCTTGAAGCCATTCGCATACAACTACCCTACGCAAATCATCATAACATCCTTATGTATCAAATGGATGTGAAGAGTGCCTTTCTCAATGGCAAGATTGAAGAAGAAGTGTATGTTGCACAATCGCCTGGCTTTGAAGATCCAAAACATCCTGATATGGTATACAAGCTCAATAAGGCACTGTGTGGCCTCAAACAAGCCCCTCGCGCTTGGTATGACACACTCAAAGATTTTCTGAAGATCAAAGGCTTCAAACCTGGTTCCCTGGATCCCACACTCTTCATGAAGACATATGATGGTGAACTGTTTGTGTGCCAAATATATGTGGATGACATTATCTTCGGATGCACTAATCAAAAATACAATGATGAGTTTGGACACATGATGCAAGAGAAATATCAGATGTCCATGATGGGTGAGCTGAAGTTCTTTCTTGGTCTTCAAATCCATCAGCAAAGCAATGACATCTTCATATCTCAAGAGAAATACCTCAAAGACTGCCTGAAGAAGTTTGGAATGCAAGACTGCAAAGGTTACACGACGCCAATGCCAACCAAAAGTCATCTGGGTCCCGACGATAATGGTAAAGAGTTCGATCAAAAGGTATACCGCTCCATGATTGGTTCTTTACTCTATTTGTGTGCATCTAGGCCAGATATCATGCTTAGTGTTTGCATGTGTGCCCGATTCCAAGCGGCACCAAAGGAATGGCATCACTTAGCTGTGAAGCGAATTCTTCGATATTTGGCTTACACCCCAACACTAGGATTATGGTATCCAAAGGGCTCAGAGTTTGATCTAGTTGGATTCTCATATGTTGATTATGCTGGTGACAAGGTTGATCGCACGTCTACATCAGGCACATGTCACTTTCTGGACGATCTCTTGTTTGTTGGTCTTCAAAGAAGTAGAACTGTGTATCTATCTCCACTGCTGAATCTGAATACATTGCTGCTGGATCTTGCTGTGCTCAGCTTCTATGGATGAAGCAAACTCTTAAGGACTACATCATCCATCTGAAGCATGTGCCACTCTACTGTGACAATGAAAGCGCCATCAAGATTGCCAACAACCCAGTTCAGCATTCAAAGACAAAGCACATTCAGATCCGTCATTACTTTCTCAGAGATCATGTCATGAAGGAAGATATTGATATCATTCACGTCAACACTGAAGAGCAATTGGCAGATATCTTCACAAAGCCCTTGGATGAGAAAAGGTTTTGCAAGTTGCAGCGTGAGCTAAATATCTTAGAATCCTAGACTGTCCTGTAATTGGACACACATCCTAACGCTTATGCATGTGATGACTTAGATGTGCAACACACGAAGTAATGTATATCTTCAAACAATGAAGACATACACTCTAAGTGTGAATACATTAATGCGGAAATTTACTTTGGAGTGCCACGATAATTGTGCGCCGTGTCTGGGTCTAATACTTCCTATACGGTGGGTAACGCCAGCACCAACCTCTTGTTTGAAGTGTTTTTCATTTGACGTCTCATTTTCATAGTCTTCGCATTTGGTTTGTCTTCAACATTGATTCGTCTTCGTGTTTATCTTCAGAATGTTGATTTGGTATCATATTGGTATATACTTATATTAGTGTTCTGTCCTCTATAGCATTCACTTATAGCTATGTCTTCTCGTTTAAATCTTCTAAACTAAGTGAATGTGATCGGACCCTAACCTCTCTATGCTTCCTTCTCAAATCTATCTATCCAAACCATATGCATTCTATTGAAACCGTCGAATGTCTTCTCTGCGTCCTTGTCCTTATAAATACACACCACACCCTAGTCATTATCTTTTCTTCCACCTCTCCACAAACCCTAGCACCACCACTAGCTCTCGATGACGCCGGCAACGAAGTGCTTAGCTGCCGCGACGTCACCGATGCCGTCCTCACGCCAGTCGTGGACATCGTCTTCTGTGCGCCGCCATAGGTGTCCTCCGTCGCCAAGTTAGGGCACGGAAGATCGAACTGCTCGGCCTCATCTTCTACTCTGTCTAGCAGGTCATCGTGTGGTAAATAAAACCTCCTTTTTACTGTCCTTTTGATCTGATAGATTCATCTTTTCAACCACAAGTGGTTTCTGTACCTACAAAATTGGATCTATCCTGTTCCGCATCTCATATCATGCCTAGTATATTCACTTATGCTTCACAAAGTAGTTAGATTCCTCACTTGTACCTATTCTTGGATTCGTACAAATCTGGAACCAACTCTCAACATATAAGTGAATGTCTTCAAACTAATTTATCTTCAAAATCTTCTAAGAATGCATATGACCTCTTCCCCTTCCCTCGCATCTCTAATGCTGTCACAGGTACATGTCCATTGGAGAATCCCTTGGTTCTCATAGTCTGCATTCATTTGCAAAGTTCTTACAGCGTCACATCAATTCTCCTGAAGCCAGTTCCTGTCTGACCAGCAGACGGAAGCCTTTGCAAGTTCTGAAGCCATTCAGTCTGAACTTCATGGCGACAGAGAAATCAGTCAGGAAGGGCGGCAGACAGCGCCGTGGCAACACAGCCAAGGACCTGCCACCAGATCTCTATGAACTATAAAAGTCAGATCCTGAAGAGACCTATGGGGAATGCAAGAACCGAATCCAATGGATTCGGAGACATTGGGCAGAGGAATGGTTCAAGTACAAATTTGTCACTGACGAATATGCTGAAAAGAATGCCATCAAGGGCCCCTGGGGAGATATTCGATACAAAGGCCTGCAACCCAAGTCCAAGTCCGAAGCCATTGCTCAAGGCTTCTACCCTTGCATGGTCCGTGGACCTCAGCCTGCTAATGCCGACCCATCCAGTCTGCTATGGTGTCGTGAAGACAATCTCTTCAAGCGCAACTTCCAGTTTGCCAAAGTGTCTGCAATGAAGAACAAGAAAGACCTTGGACTCGACTTCAACCCTGGTCCATCTACTCCTCGTGCTGATGGCACTCGTGATGCCGAACCCAATATCATCGGGCCTTTCTATAACCTCGATGGTCTCCTCACTCACATTGTTGTTCAGGGGGCCGCCGTGGAGCACTCAGTAGACGACGCTGATTCTGATGAAGCGCCTACTCCTCCCAAGCCTCAGAAGCAAAAGAAGCCAAAGGCTTCAAACCCCTCCACTGCACCAAAAACTTCACGTGCGAAGCCTCTAGCCACTGCACCTCCTGAAGCCAGTGTGCAGTCTAAAGATCTCTCTCGCATCTCCAAGACTGAGAAGAAGAAGCCCATCCAGATTTCTGGTCAAGCACTAACCCCAGCTGCCGTTCTGAGGAACGAAGATGAAGCCATTGATCTGTGAAGTGACGACGATATTGGCGATGATGCTCTTGAGCTGCTGATAAAGAGCAAGGAAGAGGCGGAGATCTTCAATAATCTACCCCTGTTTGATGTGGCTATCCTGAACAACTTCATTGATGAATGGTTTGAAAACCCCAGCATCAACCTCGATGACCTTGAGCTTCTGATTGGCATCAGTGTCTCTTTCCACAGTGCCATTGCTACTGAGCTGGCTCTGGCTCAGAAGATTGTTGAACTGAATAACAAAATTGATTATGAAAAAGATCAGTTCAAGAAGAACATGGCAAACCTCAGTGTGGCTGATGTTCAAAGCTTCAAGCAGACGCTGCATGAGCTCAAGGAGCAGTTCCACCAGAAATGCCAGGAAGCAAAAGGTTCAAGAGAGAGAATGAAGTACTTTGCTGAGAAAAGTGTTCAAGCTCACAATGAAGCAGAAAAGCGCAAGGCTGTGGGGCGCCCTAGCATCGACCCCAGAATGGCTGCCAAGAAGAAGAAGAAGCCTGCTGTGGCCCAAGCTGAAGCATCAAGGCAGGAAGAACCTCGCATTGTCTTCCCTACCAGTATGATAGGCTCGAAGCCTAAGGTCCCCACAACTGCTTCAGAACTCAAGAAAACAAGGGCAGCTGAAGCCGAAGCCCGAAAGCGCAAGACCAAGAACACCACTGACGATGCTCCACCAACTAAGAAGAGAAAGACCAAGAAGAAAGATCGGGCTGTTCCCACAGAGCCCCTTTTCGTCTAGCCAATCTCAGTTGCTCACCCTGCATCTAAACACCGAGAGCGTCAGTTAATAGTTCATGAGCCTGCTTCCACAGAGGCTCCTGAAGCTGAAGACATTCCAGCTGTCGACCTCACCACAGCTGAAGACATTGGTCCCCAAGACAATGTAGAAGATGATGAAGTCCTTCCTCAAATCGAGCACAACATGGTATCATCGCCTGTTCTCACGAACAGCGAACTCATCAGCATTGGTCGTCCTTTGACACCAATTGATCAGGATGATTCATGGGCTGATCACCCTCAAGTCTTCCCCCATCAAGAAGAATCACCGCGTACTCCCCCAACTCAAGTCACCACTCCAGTGCTTGATGATGAAGACTTTGTGGCCCAGACAACTCCCTCTCCAAAGGCGTCGCCCGCACTTCGCAGGCTATGCAAAGGACCAAGGGCACAAGTCACTCTTTCGACTGTTCCAGAAGGATAAGAGCACCACACTCAGTCTCACGACAAGTGTTTCATGAAGCCTCTACAACTGTGAACATCTTAGAGTCTGAAGCCAATGCCGCTGAAGACATTCCGGCTGCATCAGCCGATGATCAACAAGAACCACCACAACCCCGTCAAGCAGAAGAGCAAATTGCCACACCCCCTACCAACCAAGAAACTGTTCTCGAGGAGAATGAGTCTGTGCCCGACCCTCCAGCTACTCAAGTGGAGGTTGAAAACACCGAAGTGGCCACAAACAACAACCCTGAAGCCAATGACGTTGTCATGACTGAAGCAAATGTGGCGCCTGAAGTTAATGTGGCGCTAGCAGTGAATGTGACTCCTGAAGCCAATATTGCACCTGAAGCCATTGTGCAGCTCGAAGCCCATGTCAATGCCTATGCTCCTGTACCACCTCCAAGGCCTCACAGCATTGAGCAAGCATTCTATCAAGGTCAACGCACCACCGTCCGCTGGCCCATTCTGGTTCCTCCGCCTGCTCCCGGACCTCAATTTCACTATCATGTGGAGCACAGGCCTCAGGTCCAGAAGCCAAAGCCAAGGCTGCCAAGGTTTCCAGGTACCGCAACTTCACCAGGATCGTTTAATGTGAATGGCTTCATAGCACACAACACCTTCTTTGATAGCGCCAAGAACCCATATTCCAAGCCAAGAATATCATCTGATAGGTTCTGGAGTTATCAGCAACGCAGTTACTATTCCTTCATACTATACAATCAGGGCACATTTTTCCTCATATGTGTCTAGACTGCGAAGCCATGGCTAGCCTGCCCTACCTCGAATAAGCCCTTGACTACTTTAGAGATGTTGGCCTTCTACAGTTTGTGACCGATAAAGAGCATTGGAATGAAGAGCTTCTGCTGCAATTCTATGCAACTCTCCACATTCGTGGCTACTACAGGGATCCGAAGACTTGGGTCCTTGAGTGGATGACAGGTGATGTACACCATGAAGCCAAAGCCCAAGACATCATTGAGCTTACTGCCCTGCCCACTCCTGGTGAACACTATGAACCAGGTTGTCACATGCACCAGAATGCTTTGGAGAGCATCTTCCAGAAGCCAGAGCCAAACATGAGCCAAATGTTGAGCATGATGAAGCCACTACCACAAGACGCTGAATATCCTAAGGGGTTCTTTGTTGAAGACCTAGAGTATCTGCCCCACACTATTTATCATATTATCAGGCGAACTCTCTGGCCTATCAAAGGACATTCTCCTACAGCGAAGCTTGAAGGAGCAATGAAGACATTGGTTTTCTATATCTTCAATGGTATCAGCTTCAATGCTAAAGACTTCTTCATCAGGAAATTGACTGCATCTGGCTCCGATATATTTGGTCTGAAATTCTATGCTCCATGGGTAATGCGCCTCATCAAGCTTCACTCTGCTATCAACTATCAGCCTTCTGTGCGCAATCATCTCATCTTCTTGCCAGAGGTTGATCTGTCTGTCGAAGCCATATACCCAGAGCCTGCCAAGGAGCCAATTTATCTTCACAACGTCAATCGTCAAAGTTTCACTCAACCCATTGAAGGAGTTCTTGCTGCAACTCGTGTTTATCCTTTGGCTGGAAATACACGTGCACCTCGTGCCCATACTGAAGCCACTGAAAGCACAATTTCCCAAAGGCCTCGGAAGCGATCTCGTGTTCTCGATGACCGAGAGCTTCTCGTCGCCCTGCATCAAAAATAGGATAAGCATCATGACTGGCTCAAGCGTCTGATGTAGAGCCTCTTGGTGGATGTCGCATTCGCAACCTTGCCACCAAGAATGCATTTGTCACTCATGAAACCTGTCGCCGGTCATGGAAGAGTCTGACTTTGCTAAGCTCTGAAGATGATCTTCAATAGGATGGCTTCACAGAAAGATTCAAGTTTGATTCCACTCCTCCCTAGAACGCTCACTTGCGTCGGACTCCCTCACTCGAAGACTCTGACTATTCCTCCTCAGCCGCAACTGTTAATGCCAGAGTCATTGATGATCAAGATGATGCTACTTCACCACCTCCAACATTGGCGCGTATCGACACTGCACCAAGTTCTTCTGCACCACCAAACCTCAACGACGACCCTGCTACTTCGCCTACTCCTCATGGGAACGAGTAGAAAGCTCTATGTCTTCAAACCTTTTTGGTCCTCACTTACAAAAGGGGGAGAAGCATATGGGTTGATAGTCTTCAAGCGGGTCCATAAGGGTGGTTGCTATACTTTTGCCAAGTGCTTACAACTCTCGCTTTCAATACATTTGGTTCTTTTGAGCTGTAACACTTAAACTTGATGGTCGTCTGCTACCTTTTCTGTCAACTATGTGATGCGATGATAAATTCCACATGTGCGATGATAAATTCCGCACGAAGTCATTTTGCAGACGTCCATTTATCATTATGCATGTCATTATCTTCGTTATATCTTTCCATGCATGATGAATTGTCTTCATAAGTTGAAGAGGATCTCCACAAGTACAACCTGCCATGTGCATTTGCATTCAAAAGAAAAATACTTATATGCACATCTTCAGGGGGAGCCTTTTGCTACTTATGAAGACAATACCTTAATCCTTTACAATTTCACATACTTTTATCCACGTGAGGAAAGGATGATGGTGTAAGTGCATCTAGTGCCACCTCTAGTTGGTTTTGGAGTATTGACGACAAATCTGGTTGAGGGACTAATGTGTTTGTGAGAATTGCAGGATAACACAGGTAGTAGTCCCTCATTGATTCGGTTTACCTACCGGAGATGACCCCTAAAAATGTGTGAAGACATTGAAGATAATGGTGGCATGTGAAGATATCCACATTGAATACTATGACATGAGAAGACATCGCATGAAGTCTGTGGAGCGCGAAGACATAGTTGTTTCGTAGTTTCATTTTCTTCTTTTTTGAGTCATAGGAAGCACCGTACTGTTAAGTGGGGTCCAAGTGAACAAAGTCAGAGTGACTAAAGGGATGCTCAACTAAATCTTATGTCTTCGAGCGAAGACAATGAGAGTAAATCTTATCCAGAGTTGGATAAGTTAGCTTTACTCGTAGCCCAAGTCAAGCTGCCGCGTGTGTTTGAAATCTGACCGTTGGAACACGTGTTAGTTCCTTAGTGACCCAGGGTCATTTCAGACAAATCAGGTCGGGTTGCCTAGTGGCTATAATTAGCCCACCCCCTACACCATAAATTGGTGGCTTCTCAGAGTTAGTGCACAGCTTTTGTCGTTTGAGAGCAACCCACCTCGAAGCCTTTGAGAGAGAAATCCTTGCGAGGACAAAGCCCTAAACATCCAGAGCCAAAGAGTGTTAGGCCTCACTGAAGTCTTTCTGTCTGCATGATCTGAAGACTTGTTACACTTGAGGACTGTGAATCCTCCAGCCGGTTAGGCGTCGCATTCTGAGCAACCAAGAGTCATTGTGGATCGCCGGTGAACGAAGTCTATGAAGGTTTGGAAGTCTACCTTGAAGACTTACCTGAGTGATTGGGCGAGGACTAAGTGTCCTTAGCTCACCGGGAACAAGGTGAAGATGCGGTCTTCTGAGTTGAACGTCAGCCTCCCTAACCAGACGTACAGTTGTCACAGCAACTGGAACTGGTCCAACAAATATCTGTCCTCACCAAGCAACTGGTTCTGTCTCCTCCTTATCTTTACTTACAGTTTGTCTTCGTGAAGTCATTGCATGCTTGCATTATCTATTTGACTTCACTGTGTGACTACTTGTTCTGATTGGCTTCATACCTTCTTCCATCCTGATCCATACTGCCTAGCTGCTAATAGTCTTTGTGCTTTCACTTCATTGAATACTTGACTATGCCTTGCCTTGTGTAGTCTACCTTCCGCTGCATGTTAATAGATTCATTTCTATCGTTTGTCTTCGAAACTTCCATGTTTTGAAGACTTTCATAAAAATCACCTATTCACCCCCACCCTCTAGTTGATAACTAGCACTTTCAGATGGAGACTATGGTTCCCCCAGAAGTCGGGATGAGACTCCGGACGAAAAAAATAAAAAAAGAGAAAAGAGAAAGGCCATATAAAAAAGGAGAAGGCCCAAAAAAAGAAAGAAAAAGAGAGAAGGGACAATGCTACTATCCTTTTACCACACTTGTGCTTCAAAGTAGCACCATGATCTTCATGATAGAGAGTCTCCTATGTTGTCACTTTCATATACTAGTGGGAATCTTTCATTATAGAACTTGGCTTGTATATTCCAATGATGGGCTTCCTGAAAATGCCCTAGGTCTTCGTGAGCAAGCAAGTTGGCTGCACACCCACTAGTTTCTTTTGTTGAGCTTTCATACACTTATAGCTCTAGTACATTTGTTGCATGGCAATCCCTACTCACTCACATTGATATCTATTGATGGGCATCTCCATAGTCCGTTTATACGCCTAGTTGATGTGAGACTATCTTCTCCTTTTTGTCTTCTCCACAACCACCATTCTATTCCACCTATAGTGCTATGTCCATGGCTCACACTCATACATTGCGTGAAGATTGAAAAAGTTTGAGAACATCAAAAGTATGAAACAATTGCTTGTCTTGTCATCGGGGTTGTGCATGATTTAAATATTTTGTGTGGTGAAGATAGAGCATATCCAGACTATATGATTTTGTAGGGATAACTTTCTTTGGCCATGTTATTTTGAGAAGACATGATTGCTTAGTTAGTATGCTTGAATTATTATTATTTCTATGTCAATATTAAACTTTTATCTTGAATATTTCGGATCTGAACATTCATGCCACAATAAAGATTGAGAAATATGTTAGGAAGAATTCCACATCAAAAATTCTATTTTTATCATTTACCTACTCGAGGACGAGCAGGAATTAAGCTTGGGGATGCTTGATACGTCTCCACCGTATCTATAATTTTTGATTGTTCCATGCTATTATATTATCTGTTTTGGATGTTTATGGGCTTTATTATACACTTTTATATTATTTTTGGGACTAACCTATTAACCGGAGGCCCAGCCCAAATTGTTGTTTTCTTGCCTATTTCAGTGTTTCGAAGAAAAGGAATATCAAACGGAGTCCAAACAGAATGAAACCTTCAGGAGAGTTATTTTTGGAACGGAAGCAATCCAGGAGACTTGGAGTATACGTCAGGGAAGCTTCGAGGTGGCCACGAGGTAGGGAGGCGCGCCTGCCCCCTGGGCGCGCCCCCACCCTCATGGGCCCCTCGTGGCTCCCCTGACCGACTTCTTTCGCCTATATGTGTCCATATACCCCCCAAACATCGAGGAATAGAATAGATCGGGAGTTCTGCCGCCAGAAGCCTCCGTAGCCACCGAAAACCAATCTAGACCCGTTTTGGCACCCTGCCGGAGGGGGAATCCCTCTCGGGTGGCCATCTTTATCATGCCAGCGCTCTCCATGACGAGGATGGAGTAGTTGACCCTCGGGGCTGAGGGTATGTACCAGTAGCTACGTGTTTGATCTCTCTCTCTCTCTCGTGTTCTTGATTTCGCACGATCTTGATGTATCGCGAGCTTTGCTATTATAGTTGGATCTGATGATGTTTCTCCCCCTCTACTCTCTTGTGATGAATTGAGTTTTCCCTTTGAAGTTATCTTTTCGGATTGAGTCTTTAAGGATTTTAGAACACTTGATGTATGTCTTGCATGTGCTTATCTGTGGTGACAATGGGATATCATGTGATCCACTTGATGTATGTTTTGGTGATCAACTTGCGAGTTCTGTGAACTTATGCATAGGGTTTGGCACATGTTTTTGTCTTGACTCTTCGGTAGAAACTTTGGGGCACTATTTGAAGTTCTTTGTGTTGGTTGAATAGATGAATCTGAGATTGTGTGATGCATATCGTATAATCATACCCACGGATACTTGAGGTGACATTGGTGTATCTAGGTGACATTAGGGTTTTGGTTCATTTGTGTCTTAAGGTGTTATTCTAGTACGAACTCTAGGATAGATTGAACGGAAAGAATAACTTCGTTTTATTTTACTACGGACTCTTGAATAGATCGATTATAAAGGATAACTTTGAGGTGGTTTCGTACCCTACCATAATCTCTTCATTTGTTCTCCGCTATTAGTGACCTTGGAGTGACTCTTTGTTGCATGTTGAGGGATAGTTATATGATCCAATTATGTTAATATTGTTGAGAGAACTTGCACTAGTGAAAGTATGAACCCTAGGCCTTGTTTCAACGCATTGCAATACCGTTTGTGCTCACTTTTATCATTAGTTACCTTGCTGTTTTTATATTTTCAGATAACAAAAACCTTTATCTACCATCCATATTGCACTTGTATCACCATCTCTTCACTGAACTAGTGCACCTATACAATTTACCATTGTATTGGGTTTGTTGGGGACACAAGAGGCTCTTTGTTATTTGGTTGCAGGGTTGTTTGAGAGAGACCATCTTCATCCTACGCCTCCCACGGATTGATAAACCTTAGGTCATCCACTTGAGGGAAATTTGCTATTGTCCTACAAACCTTTGCACTTGGAGGCCCAACAACGTCTACAAGAAGAAGGTTGTGTAGTAGACATCACTTACTAACATGGGTGACCTAAGGACTAAGTTTGGCAGTTTAAACTTGTCCACAAATCCCCTTGATATTTATGAATGCGATACACGAGTGTCAAAAAGAACGAGAGCGGTAAATGACTTAATCAAAAACTTACCAAACACCTTGTCAGGCTGCTCTTCAACTTCCTCCACATTGATGTGGTTCACCTGACCTCTGGTGAAGGGATTTGGCTTCTTCCCTAAGCTTCCATTGCCATTTCCATTCTTTGCTTTAGGACACTCGGTGGCGTAGTGTCCAGTCTTCCCTGAGGAAACAAGTAATGTGACTTAGATCCTTCTTGGCGGGTGTAGTGGGGTTGAAACGGTTCTGAACGTTGTTTCCTCCATTCCCATTACCATTCTTGGGGCCATTTTGGTTATGTGAACTCCCTCCATTGTGATTGTGGCCTCCATGGTTATGATGGGTATGTCCTCTCGAGTTTGGGGTAAAATGAGGCTTTTGCTGAGCTCCAGAGTTGTACTTCCCCTGTCCATACTTCCTTTTGTGGCTCTCTATCTGTTGTTGCTTGCCTTCAATCATGAGGGGCCTATCTACCAACTCTTGGTAGTTCACAAATGTTGCCACCATCAACTACATACTCAGCTCGTCATTCAGCCCTTCCATAAACTTCTCCTGCTTCGTGGCATCTGTGGCCACATCATATGGGGCATAGCGGGCTAACTTACTGAACTCATCCATGTACTGCCCCACGGTATGATTTCCCTGGCGTAAGTTGTGAAATTCACGCTTCTTCATGCTCATAGCTCCAGTTGAGACGTGTGCAGTGCATAATGCTTGCTGGAATGATGCCAAGTGACACTGGCTACGTGGAAAGTGGCTATGTAATTCTCCCACCATGAGGCTGCGGGTCCATCCAGTTGATGTGCGGCAAAGCGCACCTTCTCAGCATCTGTGCAACCTGTGGTGGCCAGCTCCCTTCCAATCCTGCGGAGCCAATCATCGGCCACAATCAGCTCGGTTCTACTAGAGAACACTGGCGGATTCAACCTTAGAAAACAGGCTAAATTGTCAACTGGCGGTGGCGGTGGGTTGTTATTGTTGTTGCCTTGGTTCTGGACTAGCAACTGCATCAAGGCATTCTGCTGTTGGATCAACTGGGTGTGCTCTGGTGGGAAGACAAATCCGGGGTCACGTCTCGGAGGCATCTGATACGTTTAGAGGGGTGAGAACAGAATAGAGTGAGGTCTAAAGAGAATTTCACTACCCATATGCACATGAGACAAACACACTCATAACACACCACTCAATTCAAACAAGATCATACAATCGATCTAAGCTACCGTTACAAAAAGCTTGGGCTATTACTATATACATGGGAGAATACTACTGATAATATGGTGGTCGACTAGAAATTTTGATCGGTGGAAGACTCCATGATATCTGGTCCAGCTTCGTCTTCATAATCATCATCACTATCGGGGTCGGAGTCGGTGTCGTCGATTGATACGTCTCCAACGTATCTATAATTTTTGATTGCTCCATGCTATATTATCTACTGTTTTGGACATTATTGGGCTTTATTATCCACTTTTATATTATTTTTGGGACTAACCTATTAACCGGAGGCCCAGCCCAGAATTGTTTTTTTGCCTGTTTTAGGGTTTCGAAGAAAAGGAATATCAAACGGAGTCCAAACAGAATGAAACCTTCGGGAACGTGATTTTCTCAACGAACAAGACCAGAGAGACTTGGACCCTACGTCAAGAAAGGAAACAGGAGGCCACGAGGTAGGGGGGCGCGCCCACCCCCACCAGGCGTGCCGTCCACCCTCGTGGGCCCCCTGTTGCTCCACCGACGTACTCCTTCCTCCTATATATACCTACGTACCCCCAAACGATCAGATATGGAGCCAAAAACCTAATTCCACCGTCGCAACTTTCTGTATCTATGAGATCCCATCTTGGGGCCTGTTCCGGAGCTCCGCCGGAGGGGGCATCGATCACGGAGGGCTTCTACATCAACACCTTAGCCCCTCCGATGAAGTGTGAGTAGTTTACCTCAGACCTACGGGTCCATAGCTAGTAGCTAGATGGCTTCTTCTCTCTTTTTGGATCTCAATACAATGTTCTCCCCTCTCTCGTGGAGAACTATTCGATGTAATCTTCTTTTTGTGGTGTGTTTGTTCAGATCGATGAATTGTGGGTTTATGATCAAGTCTATCTGTGAATAATATTTGAATCTTCTCTGAATTCTTTTATGTATGATTAGTTATCTTTGCAAGTCTCTTCGAATTATTAGTTTGGTTTGGCCTACTAGATTGATCTTTCTTGCAATGGGAGAAGTGCTTAGCTTTGGGTTCAATCTTGCGGTGTCCTTTCACGGTGACAGTAAGGGTAGCAAGGCATGTATTGTATTGTTGCCATCAAGGATAACAAGATGGGGTTTTCTTCATATTGCATGAGTCTATCCCTCTACATCATGTCATCTTGCTTAAGGCGTTACTCTATTTTTAACTTAATACTCTATATGCATGCTGGAAGCGGTCGATGAGTGGAGTAATAGTAGTAGATGCAGGCAGGAGTTGGTCTACTTGTCTCGAATGTTATGCCTATATACATGATCATACCTAGATATTCTCATAACTATGCTGAATTCTGTCAATTGCTCAACAATAATTTGTTCGCCCACCGTAGAATACTTATGCTCTCGAGAGAAGCCACTAGTGAAACCTATGTCCCCCGGGTCTACCTTTATCATATTAATCTCCTACTACTTAGTTATTTCCTTTGCTATTTACTTTGCCTTTATTTTACTTTGCATCTTTATCATAAAAATACCAAAAATATCATCTTATCATATCTATCAGATCTCACTCTCGTAAGTGGCCATATAGGGATTGACAACCCCTATTTGCGTTGGTTGCAAGGATTTATTTGTTTTGTGTAGGTACGAGGGACTCGCGCGTAGCCTCCTACTGGATTTATACCTTGGTTCTCAAAAACTGAGGGAAATACTTACGCTACTTTGCCGCATCATCCCTTCCTCTTCAGGGAAAACCAACGCAGTGCTCAAGAGGTAGCAAGAAGGATTTCTGGCGCCGTTGCCGGGGAGGTCTACGCAAAAGTCAACATACTAAGTACCCATCACATACCCTTATCTTCCGCATTACATTATTTTCCATTTGCGCATCGTTTTCCTCTCCCCCCCTTCACCCTTGCTGTTTTATTTGCCCTCTCTCTCTCTATCCTCCCTCTCCCTCTCTATTTGCCTCTTTTTGCCCGCTTGCTTTTTGTTTTCTTGTGTGTTAGTTTGCTTGCTTGTCACGATGGCTCAAGATAATACTAAATTGTGTGACTTCACCAATACCAACAACAATGATTTTATTAGCACTCCGATTGCTCCTCTTACCGATGCTGAATCTTGTGAAATTAATACTGCTTTGCAGAATCTTGTCATGAAAGATCCGTTTTGCGGCCTTCCTAGTGAAGATGCCGCTACCCATCTAAATAGCTTCATTGATTTATGTGATATGCAAAAGAAGAAAGATGTGGATAATGATATTGTTAAATTTAAGTTATTTCCTTTTTCGCCTAGAGATCGTGCTAAAGCTTGGTTTTCGTCTTTGCCTAAAAATAGTATTGATACATGGAACAAGTGCAAAGATGCTTTTATCTCTAAGTATTTTCCTCCCGCTAAAATCATCTCTCTTAGAAACGATATTATGAATTTTAAGCAATTTGATCATGAACATGTTGCACAAGCTTGGGAGAGAATGAAACTAATGATATGCAATTTCCCTACTCATGGTTTAAATTTGTGGATGATTATACAAAATTTTTATGCCGGATTGAATTTTGCTTCTAGAAATCTTTTAGATTCGTCCGTGGGAGGAACTTTTATGAAAATCACTTTAGTAGAAGCTACTAAACTCCTAGATAATATTATGGTTAATTATTCTCAATGGCACACTGAAAGATCTATTAATAAAAAGGTGCATGCGATAGAAGAAATTAATGTTTGAGTGGAAAGATGGATGAACTTATGAAATTATTTGCTAATAAGAGTGTTTCTTCTGATCCTAATGATATGCCCTTGTCTACTTTGATTGAGAATAATAATGAATCTATGGATGTGAATTTTGTTGGTAGGAACAATTTTGGTAACAACGCGTATAGAGGAAATTTCAATCCTAGGCCTTATCCTAGTAATCCCTCTAATAATTATGGTAATTCCTACAACAATTGTTATGGAAATTATAATAAGATGCCCTCTGATTTTGAATCTAATATTAAAGAATTTATTACTTCGCAAAAGAATTTTAATGTTATGATTGAAGAAAAATTGCTTAAGATTGATGATTTGGCTAGGAACATTGATAGAATTGCTCTTGATGTTGATTCTTTGAAACTTAGATCTATTCCACCTAAGCATGATATTAATGAGTCTCTCAAAACCATGAGAATTTCCATTTATGAGTGCAAAGAAAGAACCGCTAGGATGCGTGCTAAGAAAGATGCCTTTATAAGAGCGTGTTCTTCTAGTTCCTATGAAAATAAAGATGAAGATCTAAAAGTTATTGATGTGTACCCTATTAAATCTTTGTTTTGCAATATGAATCTTGATAATGATGGGACTTAATATGATCCACCTTTACCTAGAAGGCGTTCCAAGAATTCGGAATCTGTTGATCTTGATGCTAAATTTGATAAAAGTGGGATTGAAGAAATTAAAACCCTAGATGTTGCTAAACCCACTATTATGGATTTCAAGGAATTTAACTATGAAAATTTCTCTTTGATTTATTGTATTTCCTTGTTGCAATCCGTGCTAAATTCTCCTCACGCTTATAGTCAAAATAAAGCGTTTACTAAACATATCGTTGATGTGTTGATGCAATCTTATGAAGAAAAACTTGAATTGGAAGTTTCTATCCCTAGAAAACTTTATGATGAGTGGGAACCAACTATTAAAATTAAAATTAAAGATCATGAATGCTATGATTTATGTTATTTGGGTGCTAGTGTTTCCACGATTCCAAAGACTTTGTGTGATTTGTTAGGTTTCCGTGATTTTGATGATTGCTCTCTAAACTTGCACCTTACGGATTCCACTATTAAGAAACCTATGGGAAGAATTAATTATGTTCTTGTTGTTGCAAATAGGAATTATGTGCCCGTATATTTCATTGTTCTTGACATAGATTGCAATCCTTCATGTCCTATTATTCTTGGTAGACCTTTCCTTAGGACGATTGGTGCAATTATTGATATGAAGGAAGGAAATATTAGATTCCAATTTCCATTAAGGAAAGGCATGTAACACTTTCCTAGAAAGAAAATTAAATTACCTTATGAATCTATTATGAGAGCCACTTATGGATTGCCTACCAAAGATGGCAATGCCTAGATATATTCTTGCTTGTTATGCCTAGCTAGGGGCGCTAAACGATAGCGCTTGTTGGGAGGCAACCCAATTTTTTTTATTCCTTGATTTTTGCTAATGTTTAGTAATAAATAATTTATATAGCCTCTGTTTTGGTTGATTTTTTTGTGTTTAATTAGTGTTTGTGCCAAGTAGAACCGTTGGGAAGACTTGGGGAAAGTCTTGTTGAACTTGCTGTAAAAAACAGAAACTTTAGCGCTCACGAGAACTGCTGTAATTTTTATTTTGAAAATTCTATTTAGTTAATTCTTTTTGAAGATTATTAATAGATAAATTACTCACGTCCAACAATTTATTTTAGAATTTTTGGGGTTCCAGATCTTGCGCTAGCTACAGATTACTACAGACTGTTCTGTTTTTGACAGATTCTGTTTTTCTTGTGTTGTTTGCTTATTTTGATGAATCTATGGCTAGTAAAATAGTTTATAAACCATAGAGAAGTTGGAATACAGTAGGTATAACACCAATATAAATATATAATGAGTTAATTATAGTACCTTGAAGTGGTATTTTATTTTCTTTCGCTAACGGAGCTCACGAGATTTTTTACTTTAAGTTTTGTGTTGTGAAGTTTTCAAGTTTTGGGTAAAGATTTGATGGATTATGGAACAAGGAGTGGCAAGAGCCTAAGATTGGGGATGCCCATGGCACCCCCAAGATAATCTAAGGACACCTAAAAGCCAAAGCTTGGGGATGCCCCGGAAGGCACCCCCTCTTTCGTCTACTTCTGTCGGTAACTTTACTTGGAGCTATATTTTTATTCGCCACATGATATGTGTTTTGCTTGGAGCGTCTTGTATGATTTGAGTCTTTGCTTGTTAGTTTACCACAATCATCCTTGCTGTAACACCTTTTGAGAGAGGCATACATGATTTGGAATTTGTTAGAATACTCGATGTGCTTCGCTTATATCTTTTGAGTTATATAATTTTGCTCTAGTACTTCACTTATATCTTTTAGAGCACGGTGGTGGATTTGTTTTATAGAAACTATTGATATCTCCTGCTTCACTTAGATTATTTTGAGAGTCTTAATAGCATGGTAATTTGCTTAAAATCCTAATATGCTTTGTATACAAGATTAATAATAAAACTTTCTTATGAGTGTTTTGAATACTATGATAAGTTTGATACTTGATAATTGTTTTGAGATATAAAGATGGTGATATTAAAGTTGTGCTAGTTGAGTAGTTGTGAATTTGAGAAATACTTGTGTTGAAGCTTGTGATTCCTGTAGCATGCACGTATGGTGAACCATTATGTGATGAAGTCGGAGCATGATTTATTTTTTGATTGTCTTCCTTATGAGTGGCGGTCGGGGACGAGCGATGGTCTTTTCCTACCAATTTATCCCCCTAGGAGCATGCGCGTAATACTTTGCTTTGATAACTTGTAGATTTTTGCAATAAGTATATGAGTTCTTTATGACTAATGTTGAGTCCATGGATTATACGCACTCGAACCCTTCCACCTTTGCTAGACTCTCTAATACCGCGCACCTTTTGTTGGGGAACATAGTAATTTCAAAAAAATTCCTACGCACATGCAAGATCATGGTGATGCATTGCAACGAGAGGGGAGAGTGTTTTCCACGTACCCTCGTAGACCGAAAGCGGAAGCGTTATGACAACGTGGTTGATGTAGTCGTACGTCTTCACGATCCGACCGATCCAAGTACCGAATGTACGGCACCTCCGAATTCTGCACATGTTCAGCCCGATGACGTCCCTCGAATTCTGATCCAGCCGAGTGTTGAGGGAGAGTTTCGTCAGCATGACGGCGTGGTGACGATGATGATGTTCTACCGACGCAGGGCTTCGCCTAAGCACCGCTACAATATTACCGAGGTGGATTATGGTGGAGGGGGCACCGCACACGGCTAAGAGATCAATTGTTGTGTCTTTGGGGTGCCCCTGCCCCCGTATATAAAGGAGTGGAGGAGGGGGAGGGTCGGCCCTCTCTATGGCGCGCCCTAGGGGAGTCCTACTCCCACCGGGAGTAGGATTCCCCCTTTCCTAGTAGAACTAGGAGCCCTTCCAAGTAGTAGGAGTAGGAGGGAAGGAAAGGGAAGGGAAAAGGAGAAGGAAGGAAGGGGGCGCCTCCCCTTCCTAGTCCAATTCGGACCAGCCCATGGGGAGGGGTGCGGTCACCCTTTGAGGCATTTCTCTCCTTTCCCGTATGGCCCATTAAGGCCCAATACGAATTCCCGTAACTCCCCGGTACTCCCAAAAATACCTGAATCACTCGGAACATTTCCGATGTCCGAATATTGTCGTCAAATATATCGATCTTTACGTCTCGACCATTTCGAGACTTCTCATCATGTCCCAGATCTCATCCGGGACTCCAAACTCCTTCGGTACATCAAAACACATAAACTCGTAATATAATCGTCATCGAACTTTAAGCGTGCGGACCCTACGGGTTCAAGAACTATGTAGACATGACCGAGACACGTCTCCGGTTAATAACCAATAGCGGAACCTGGATGCTCAAATTGGCTCCTACATATTCTATGAAGATCTTTATCGGTCAAACCGCATAACAACATACGTTGTTCCCTTTATCATCGATATGTTACTTGCCCGAGATTCGATCGTCGGTATCTCAATACCTAGTTCAATCTTGTTACCGGCAAGTCTCTTTACTCGTTCCGTAATACATCATCTCGCAACTAACTCATTAGTCACAATGCTTGCAAGGCTTATAGTGATGTGCATTACCGATAGGGCCCAGAGATACCTTTCCGACAATCGGAGTAACAAATCCTAATCTCGAAATACACCAACCCAACAAGTACCTTCGGAGACACCTGTAGAGCACCTTTATAATCACCCAGTTACGTTGTGACGTTTGGTAGCACACAAAGTGTTCCTCCGGTAAACGGGAGTTGCATAATCTCATAGCCATAGGAACATGTATAAGTCATGAAGAAAGCAATAACAACAAACTAAACGATCAAGTGCTATGCTAATGGAGTGGGTCAAGTCAATCACACCATTCTCTAATGATGTGACCCCGTTAATCAAATGACAACTCATGTCTATGGCTAGGAAACTTAACCATCTTTGATTCAACGAGCTAGTCAAGTAGAGGCATACTAGTGACACTCTGTTTGTCTATGTATTCACTCATGTATTATGTTTCTGGTTAATACAATTCTAGCATGAATAATAAACATTTATCATGATATAAGGAAATAAATAATAACTTTATTATTGCCTCTAGGGCATATTTCCTTCAGTCTCCCACTTGCACTAGAGTCAATAATCTAGATTACACAGTAATGATTCTAACACCCATGGAGCCTTGGTGATGATCATGTTTTGCTCGTGGAAGAGGCTTAGTCAACGGGTCTGCAACATTCAGATCCATATGTATCTTGCAAATTTCTATGTCTCCCACCTGGAGTAGATCCCGGATGGAATTGAAGCATCTCTTGATGTGCTTGATTCTCTTGTCAAATTTGGATTCCTTCGCTAAGGCAATTGCTCCAGTATTGTCACAAAAGATTTTCATTGGACCCGATGCACTAGGTATGACACCTAGGTCGGATATGAACTCCTTCATCCAGAATCCTTCATTTGCTGCTTCCGAAGCAGCTATGTACTCCGCTTCACATGTAGATTCCGCCACGACGCTTTGTTTAGAACTATACCAACTGACAGCTCCACCGTTCAATGTAAACATGTATCCGGTTTGTGATTTCGAATCGTCTGGATCAGTGTCAAAGCTTGCATCAACGTAACCGTTTACGATGAGCTCTTTGTCACCTCCATAAACAAGAAACATATCCTTAGTCCTTTTCAAGTATTTCAGGATGTTCTTGACCGTCCAGTGATCCACTCCTGTATTACTTTGGTACCTCCCTGCTAGATTTATAGCAAGGCACACATCAGGTCTGGTACACAGCATTGCATACATGATAGAGCCTATGGCTGAAGCATAGGGAACATCTTTCATTTTCTCTCTATCTTCTGCAGTGATCGGGCATTGAGTCTTACTCAACTTCACACCTTGTAATACAGGCAAGAACCCTTTCTTTGCTTGATCCATTTTGAACTTCTTCAAAACTTTGTCAAGGTATGTGCTTTGTGAAAGTCCAATTAAGCGTCTTGATCTATCTCTATAGATCTTAATGCCCAATATGTAAGCAGCTTCACTGAGGTCTTTCATTGAAAAACTCTTATTCAAGTATCCCTTTATGCTATCCAGAAATTCTATATCATTTCCAATCAGTAATATGTCATCCACATATAATATGAGAAATGCTACAGAGCTCCCACTCACTTTCTTGGAAATACATGCTTCTCCAAAAGTCTGTATAAAACCAAATGCTTTGATCACACTATCAAAGCGTTTATTCCAACTCCGAGAGGCTTGCACCAGTCCATAAATGGATCGCTGGAGCTTGCACCCTTTGTTAGCACCTTTAGGATTGACAAAACTTTCTTGTTGCATCATATACAACTCTTCTTTAATAAATCCATTAAGGAATGTAGTTTTGTTTATCCATTTTCCAGATTTCATAAAATGTGGCAATTGCTAACATGATTCAGGCAAACTTAAGCATAGATACGAGTGAGAAACTCTCATCGTAGTCAACACCTTGAACTTGTCGAAAATCTTTTGCGACAATTCTAGCTTTGTAGATAGTAACACTACTATCAGCGTCCGTCTTCCTCTTGAAGATCCATTTAATCTCAATGGCTCGCCGATCTTTGGGCAAGTCAATCAAAGGCCATACTTTGTTCTTATACATGGATCTCATCTCAGATTTCATAGCCTCAAGCCATTTCGTGGAATCTGGGCTTATCATCGCTTCCTCATAGTTCGTAGGTTCATCATGGTCAAGTAACATGACCTCCAGAACAGGATTACCGTACCACTCTGGTGCGGATCTCACTCTGCTTTACCTACGAGGTTCGGTAGTAACTTGATATGAAGTTACATGATCATCATCATTAGCTTCCTCACTAATTGGTGTAGTAGTCACAGGAACAGATTTCTATGATGAACTACTTTCCAATAAGGGAGCAGGTACAATTACCTCATCAAGTTCTACTTTCCTCCCACTCACTTCTTTCGAGAGAAACTCCTTCTCTAGAAAGGATCCATTCTCAGCAATGAATATCTTGCCTTAGGATCTGTGATAGAAGGTGTACCCAACATTTTCTTTTGGGTATCCTGTGAAGACGCACTTCTCCGATTTGGGTTTGAGCTTATCAGGTTGAAAGTTTTTCACATAAGCATTGCAACCTCAAACTTTAAGAAACGACAGCTTAGGTTTCCTGCTAAACCATAGTTCATACGGTGTCGTCTCAACGGATTTAGATGGTGCCCTATTTAACGTGAATGCAGC
Source organism: Triticum urartu (assembly GCF_056163025.1). Classification (NCBI taxonomy): domain Eukaryota; kingdom Viridiplantae; phylum Streptophyta; class Magnoliopsida; order Poales; family Poaceae; genus Triticum; species Triticum urartu. The sequence goes on from NC_141877.1 coordinate 280,026,939, forward strand.
CGTCTCTAAAGCATAACCCCAAAACGATATTGGTAAATTGGTAAGAGACATCCTAGATCGCACCATATCTAATAAAGTACGTTTATGACGTTCGGACACACCATTACACTGTGGTGTTCCAAGTGGCATGAGTAGTGAAACTATTTCACATTGTTTTAACTGAAGGCCAAACTCGTAACTCAAATATTTTACTTCTGCGATCATATCGTAGAAACTTTTATTTTTGTTACGATGATTCTCCACTTCACTCTGAAATTCTTTGAACTTTTCAAATGTTTCAGACTTGTGTTTCATCAAGTAGATATACTCATATCTGCTCAAATCATCTGTGAAGATCAGAAAATAATGGTACCTGCCGCGAGCCTCAATATTCATCGGACCACATACATCAGTATGTATGATCTCCAGCAAATCTGTTGCTCGCTCCATTGTTCCGGAGAACGGAGTCTTAGTCATCTTGCCCATGAGGCATGGTTCGCAAGCATCAACTAATTCATAATCAAGTGATTCCAAAAGCCCATCAGCATGGATTTTCTTCATGCGCTTTACACCAATATGACCTAAACGGCAGTGCCACAAATAAGTTGCACTATCATTATTAACTTTGCATCTTTTGGCTTCAATATTATGAAAATGTGTATCACCACGATCGAGATCCAACAAACCATTTTCATTGGGTGTATGACCATAGAAGGTTTTATTCATGTCAACAGAAAAATAATTATTCTCTAACTTACATGAATAACTGTATTGCAATAAACATGATCCAATCATATTTATGCTCAACGCAAACACTAAATAACATTTATTTTAGGTTTAACACTAATCCCGAAAGTATAGGGAGTGTGCGATGATGATCATATCAATCTTGGAACCATTTTCAATACACATCGTCACTTCACCCTTAACTAGTCTCTGTTCATTCTGCAACTCCCGTTTCGAGTTACTATTCTTAGCAACTGAACTAGTATCAAATACTGAGGGGTTGCTATAAACATCAGTAAAGTACACATCAATAACATGTATATCAAATATACCTATGTTCACTTTGCCATCCTTCTTATCCGCCAATTACTTGGGGTAGTTCCGCATCCAATGACCAGTCCCTTTGCAGTAGAAGCACTCAGTTTCAGGCTTAGGTCCAGACTTGGGTTTTTTCACTTGAGCAGCAACTTGTTTGCTCTTCTTCTTGAAGTTCCCCTTTCTTCCCTTTGTCCCTTTACTTGAAACTACTGGTTTTGTTTACCATCAACACTTGATGCTTTTCTTGATTTCTACCTTCGTCGATTTCAGCATCTCAAAGAGCATGGGAATCGTTTCCGTTATCCCTTGCATAATATACTTCATCACGAAGTTCTACTAACTTAGTGATGGTGACTAGAGAATTCTGTCAATCACTATTTTATCTGGAAGATTAACTCCCACTTGATTCAAGCGATTGTAGTACCCAGACAATTTGAGCACATGCTCACTGCTTGAGCTATTCTCCTCCATCTTTTAGCTATAGAACTTGTTGGAGACTTCATATCTCTCAACTCGGGTATTTGCTTGAAATATTAACTTCAACTCCTGGAACATCTCATATGGTCCATGACATTCAAAACGTCTTTGAAGTCCCGATTCTAAGCCGTTTAAGCATGGTGCACTAAACTATCAAGTAGTCATCATATTGAGCTAGCCAAACGTTCATAACATCTGCATTTGCTCCTGCAATAGGTTTGTCACCTAGCAGTGCATCAAGGACATAATTCTTCTGTGCAGCAATGAGGATAAAACTCAGATCATGGATCCAATCCGCATCATTGCTACTAACATCTTTCAACTTAGTTTTCTCTAGGAACATATCAAAGATAAAACAGGGGAGCTAAACGCGAGCCATTGATCTACAACATAGATATGCTAATACTACCAGGACTAAGTTCATGATAAATTTAAGTTCAATTAATCATATTACTTAAGAACTCCCACTTAGATAGACATCCCTCTAATCCTCTAAGTGATCACATAATCCATATCAACTAAACCATGCCCGATCATCACGTGAGATGGAGTAGTTTCAATGGTGAACATCACTATGTTGATCATATCTACTATATGATTCACGCTCGACCTTTCGGTCTCAGTGTTCCGAGGCCATATCTGTTATATGCTAGGCTCGTCAAGTTTAACCTGAGTATTCCGCATGTGCAACTGTTTTGCAGCCGTTGTATTTGAACTAGAGCCTATCACACCCGATCATCACGTGGTGTCTCAGCACGAAGAACTTTCGCAATGGTGCATACTCAGGGAGAACACTTGTACCTTGATAATTAGTGAGAGATCATCTTATAAAGCTACCGTCGAACTAAGCAAAATAAGATGTATAAAAGATAAACATCACATGCAATCAAAATATGTGACATGATATGGCCATCACCATCTTGTGCCTTTGATCTCCATCTCCAAAGCATCATCATGATTTCCATCGTCACCGGCATGACACCATGATCTCCATCATCTTTATCTATATCAATGTGTCGTCACATGGTCGTCTCGCCAACTATTGCTCTTGCAACTATTTCTATCGCATAGCAATAAAGTAAAGCAATTATTTGGTGCATGCATCTTATGCAATAAAGAGACAACCATAAGGCTTCTGCCAGTTGCCAATAACTTCAACAAAACATGATCATCTTATACAACAACTTATATCTCATCACGTCTTGACCATATCACATCACAACATGCCCTGCAAAAACAAGTTAGACGTCCTCTACTTTTTTGTTGCAAGTTTTGCATGGCTGCTATAGGCTTAGCAAGAACCGTTCTTACCTACGCATCAAAACCACAACGATAGTTTGTCAAGTTGGTGCTATTTTAACCTTCGCAAGGACCGGGCGTAGCCACACTCGGTTCAACTAAAGTTGGAGAAACTGACAACCGCCAGCCACCTATGTGCAAAGCACGTCGGTACCACCAGTCTCGTGTAAGCGTACGCGTAATGCCGGTCCAGGCCGCTTCATCCAACAATACCGCCGAACCAAAGTATGACATGCTGGTAAGCAGTATGACTTATATCGCCCACAACTCACTTGTGTTCTACTCGTGCATATAACATCAACGCATAAAACTTGGCTCAGATGCCACTGTTGGGGAACGTAGTAATTTCAAAAAAATTCCTACGCACACGCAAGATCATGGTGATGCATTGCAACGAGAGGGGAGAGTGTTGTCCACGTACCCTCATAGACCGAAAGCGGAAGCGTTCTGACAACGCGGTTGATGTAGTCGTACGTCTTCACAATCCGACCGATCCAAGTACCGAATGTATGGCACCTCCGAGTTCCGCACATGTTTAGCCTGATGACGTCCCTCGAACTCCGATCCAGCCGAGTGTTGAGGGAGAGTTTCGTCAGCATGACGGCATGGTGACGATGATGATGTTCTACCGACGCAGGGCTTCGCCTAAGCACCGCTACGATATTACCGAGGTGGATTATGGTGGAGGGGGGCACCGCACATGGCTAAGAGATCAATTGTTGTGTATTTGGGGTGCCCCCTGCCCCCGTATATAAAGGAGTGGAGGAGGGGGAGGGCCGGCCCTCTCTATGGCGCGCCCTAGGGGAGTCCTACTCCCACCGGGAGTAGGATTCCCCCTTTCCTAGTAGAACTAGGAGCCCTTCCAAGTAGTAGGAGTAGGAGGGAAGGAAAGGGAAGGGAAAAGGAGAAGTAAGGAAGGGGGCGCCCCCCTCCCTAGTCCAATTCGGACCAGCCCATGGGGAGGGGTGCGGCCACCCTTTGAGGCCTTTCTCTCATTTCCCGTATGGCCCATTAAGGCCCAATACGAATTCCCGTAACTCCCCGGTACTCCCGAAAATACCCGAATCACTCGGAACCTTTCCGATGTCCGAATATAGTCATCCAATATATCGATCTTTACGTCTCGACCATTTCGAGACTCCTCGTCATGCCCCCGATCTCATCCGGGACTCCAAACTCCTTCGGTACATCAAAACACATAAACTCATAATATAACCGTCATCGAACTTTAAGTGTGCGGACCCTACGGGTTCGAGAACTATGTAGACATGACCGAGACACGTCTCCGGTCAATAACCAATAGCAGAACCTGGATGCTCATATTGGCTCCTACATATTCTACGAAGATCTTTATCAGTCAAACCACATAACAATATACGTTGTTCCCTTTGTCATTGGTATTTTACTTGCCCGAGATTCGATCATCGGTATCTCAATACCTAGTTCAATCTCGTTACCGGCAAGTCTCTTTACTCGTTCCGTAATACATCATCTCGCAACTAACTCATTAGTCACAATGCTTGCAAGGCTTATAGTGATGTGCATTACCGAGAGGGCCTAGAGATACCTCTCCGACAATCGGAGTGACAAATCCTAATCTTGAAATACGCCAACCCAACAAGTACCTTCGGAGACACCTGTAGAGCACCTTTATAATCACCCAGTTACGTTGTGACGTTTGGTAGCACACAAAGTGTTCCTCCGGTAAACGGGAGTTGCATAATCTCATAGCCATAGGAACATGTATAAGTCATGAAGAAAGCAATAGCAACAAACTAAATGATCAAGTGCTATGCTAATGGAGTGGGTCAAGTCAATCACACCATTCTCTAATGATGTGACCCCGTTAATCAAATGACAACTCATGTCTATGGCTAGGAAACTTAACCATCTTTGATTCAACGAGCTAGTCAACTAGAGGCATACTAGTGACACTCTATTTGTCTATGTATTCACACATGTATTATGTTTCCGGTTAATACAATTCTAGCATGAACAATAAACATTTATCATGATATAAGGAAATAAATAATAAATTTATTATTGCCTCTAGGGCATATTTCCTTCACCTTTCGCCGGTATCATACACCCACCATATACCTTCCTCAAAACAGCCACCATACCTACCTATTATGGCATTTCCATAGCCATTCCGAGATATATTGCCATGCAACTTTCCACCGTTCTGTTTATTATGACACACTCCATCATTGTCATATTTCTTAGCATGATCATGTAGTTGACATCGTATTTGTGGCAAAGCCACCATTCATAATTCTTTCATACATGTCACTCATGCATCATTGCATATCTCGGTACACCGCCGGAGGCATTCACATAGAGTCATATTTTTTTCCAAGTATTGAGTTGTAATTGTTGAGTTGTAAGAAAAATAAATGTGTGATGATCATCATTATTAGAGCATTGTCCCAGTGAGGAAAGGAAGATGGAGACTATGATTCCCCCACAAGTCGGGATGAGACTCCGGACGAGAAATAAAAGAGGCCAACGAAGCCCAAATAAAAAAACAGAAAGAAAAGAGGCCATAAAAAAGATAAAAGGCCCAAATAAAAAAATATGAGAGAAAAAGGGAGAAGGGACAATGTTACTATCCTTTTACCACACTTGTGCTTCAAAGTAGCACCATGATCTTCATAGTAGAGAGTCTCTCATGTTATCACTTTCATATACTAGTGGGGATCTTTCATTATAGAACTTGGCTTGTATATTCCAATGATGGGCTTCCTCAAATTGCCCTAGGTCTTCATGAGCAAGCAAGTTGGATGCACACCCACTTAGTTTCTTTTTGAGCTTTCATATACTTATAGCCACTACAAAAAAATACACTTCCGTGATGATACGTGTTTGTCACAGTAGGTCGCATTTTCTGTCATGCATGTACATCCATGATGATTTTATGACAGAATCAAGATAGTCATACATGTGCTGTCGTAGAAGTGTTCCATGGCATTACCAAATTTATCATCACGGAAGTGTCCACTTCCATGACGATAAATCCCGCGTCACAGAAGTGCTTTCGTCAAGGGTGACCGAGACGTGGCATCCACCGTAACGGAACGCTGTTAAGCTATCGGGTCAGGTTTTGGATCCGATAACCCGTTAACAGCCCCAACCAATGGGGATTTTCCACGTGTAAAATCATCATTGGCTGGAGGAAACATGTGTCGGCTCATCGTTGGGATAGATGTCATCCACTCATTGGACAGAAGGCGCCTATGATACGTCGACACGTGGCACGGCCCAACAGAGGCCCATTCCTGTGAAAAGGTCGGCTCGTTTGACTTGGTCAAAAGGTGGCGGGCCGGCCCATGTAAAGCTTGTTAACAGCTTGTTCGCATATAGCCCATTTATAGTCCGCTAACCCAAGGCCCGTTATGCCCTATCCGAATTAGGCCCAGTAGCGTCATCTGGGCCACCCAATATGATTCCAACCCGTTTTCACTTCTGGCCCATGTATGGCCCATGACGTACTTCGGCCCGTATGAGGCCCTATGTAACTCTTGGCCTATTAACGGCCCGTGTTGAAACTGGCCCGTAATGAATAGTGTATCACTTTACACCCATTAACGGCTCGTGGTAAAACTGGCCTGTAATGAACAGTGTATCACTTTATACCCATTAACGGCCCATTATTCCGTTGGGCCGTTTCCAGCCCATGTTATCTTTCGGCCTTCTCAGAGCCCATTTATTCTTGGGCTCATTTCCAGCATTCGTTTACTTACGGCCCGTTACTGTCATTTTTTGCTTGTGGGCCAAATTCAGCCTGTGGTTACAGTCGGCCCGTTTATGGTCCGTTAATACGTTGGGCCATTTTCATAGCATCATCAAATACGGCCTATTAATGATGGCCCGTTATGGTCGGCCCATGAACGGACGATTCCAACTCTAGCCCATTTACGGCCATTATGCGGTCTGTTTGGCCCATGTTTGGCCAATCGATCATACGGCCCATATAAGGCCCATTGATGATACGAACCGCAGAAGGCCCATTGTTTCTACGGCCAGTAGAAGGTCCATTGTTTCTATGACCCGTAGAAGGCCCACTGCTTCTACGGCCAGTAGGAGCCCAGTGTCACTACAGTAAATATTAGCCCATGGTTATTGTGGCCTAGTTTTAAAAAATAGGTTATTGCAGCCACTAGCTAACCGTGGAAAAAAGAACTGCAATGACTACAAGCAAAAAAATAAACAAGACAACAAGGAAATAAATAAGCAATAAACTAACGCTAGGCTATCACGGCTATTACACATATTACATCCACTGGGCATCAAAGTTCGCCACCAGTGTAAATATAGGGAACAAAGCAGCATATCATATACACTGGTTGTCAAAGTTGGTGACCAGCGCAAATAAACGCCGCTGCAAAACAAATCTAGAACTGAAACCACTTCAAAAGATCTCAAGAAACAATATCCTGGGTACCCATAATGCTGGCAAGATGCTTAGCAAGCTTATTAACTTTCTCTTGTTTGGCGCTTAAATCCTCCAGCGCTTGCTGTTGCACCAGAAAATATGCATCTAAATTCTGTAGGGACTTCCTCAGTCCTTCAGCTTCCTGTCACAGCACATCTGATCGATGTCTTTCAACTTGAAGTTGAGACTCAAGAAGACGAACTGATTCAGGCAGCGAGTTCGAAGAGCTTGTGCCAGCAGTAGTGGCCAGTAACTCAAACACTACATCAAGACAGGACTTTTGGGTACCCTCACTGTCGTCAAGATAGTTTTTATCAGCTTTCTTCGAGACCAACAGGGATGTCTCACTATCTTGAACCTTATCTGCATTACTTCCTTTACCATTGGATAACGCGGTACTGTTCTCCAATATTTTGTCTGCATTCTAAAAGAGAAACAAGCAGACACATCACATGTTTCCATGTTGTATATGAAACTCATTTTGGTAAATGAGTTCAATAGTAAAGTGGATAGGATAACAACATGTAGCGACCCGACCTCAGATGGTCATGTCTTTGTGCTTCAGTGTCATCCCTAGATCAGTAATGCTGACACACACAGTACTCGAAGATTTATAACAGAGTAGCAATCACACACTTATTACATCGAAAAGTCTCCAAAGAGAACTTATTACAATAATATGGCTTAAGGCCATCTAATGCGATAACAGCGGAAGGCTTAGAAGATAAGGTGAGTCCATCAACTCCAACGGCATAGCTGAGCTACACGGCAACGACCTAACGAACCTTACTCCTCGTCTGAAAAGTCTGCAACATAATACGTTGCAGCTCGAAAACGGGTCAGCACATGGAATATGCTGGCAGGGTAACACAGTAGAGCAGAAACAGAATAATGCTATCACTACATGCATATATGGCTGGTGGAAAGCTCTATGGTTATAGTTTTTGCGAAAAGCCAATTTTTCCCTACAACAAAGGAATAGATTTTTATTTAACTATCATGGTGGTTGAAACATCATTGAGAAGGTACCCCCAACTCAATCCCAATTAAAGTGATTAACAAACCCACAATATTAATTAAACATGGTGAGATACATGTGATAACCCAAGTACTAAATTCTCAAGAATTGTCCATAACCGGGGACACGGCTAACCATGATTAGAGTGTACACTCTGCAGAGGTTTGTGCACTTTTCCCCACAAGACTCGATCGCCTCCGTTGGAGTTCTTGCACTACAAGGTGTTTGAGAAACGGATGACCGAGACACAGTCTTTCAGAAACGTTAACTCTCTACTCCGGGTAGACCATACCAAACCTACAAAACCCACTACCTGCTGATCTACCTCTTCAAGAGCTTCACGTGACTTACTCAACTATGCTAGAGCCCATAATAGCTTGTGGCTGCACACGGAAGTTTCTAGCATGAATCATCTCAGTTCCCTTTGAGCCTGGGTGGCGGTCCATAGGAAGACCACACAGATACCCCGGGATTTCCAAAAAAATACAGACAACACTGGGTTCCCCAGGTGCCTCAATCCACCCAGTTGTTTGATTAAGTTTCCACCTTAAGTTGAACCATTAATTAACAATCTCACAGCTGTCATGAATTTCACTCAAACCCAAACCACGTCTACGAGCATAGCATAGCAAGGTAAGCAATACGTAGAAGTAACTCCCAAGGGTTTGAATATAACAGGGCAATAGGTTCTACCTCAGCAACTACTTCCCAACCCACAAGTGTTTGAGGATTGGAACTAATGCATAAAACTGGGTAATAATGGGATATGATCAAAGTGTTACTTGCCTTGCTGACGATCCGCGAATCCTAGAGACTCCTAGTAACACGCTTCGCACTTCGGGAATTCTATCGCAAGCAAACAATAACATACATAATTAACAAGCAAAGGTGCACAAGCAAAACTCAAATAAGAGAGTTTGACCAGAAGTTCAACTTAAGAACTCCGGTACACAAAAAGAATCAAATCAAACGGAGCAACAAAACTCAAACGGCGAAAGAAAGAAGCTTCGTTTACTAATATGAAACTAGGTTAAATTTTATGGTAACAAAAACTTGTTTGAGTTGGTTAAACGGAAAGAGGGTTTCAAGACGAAACTCCAGGTGCTTGAATCGCCTGATTCTGATAAACGAGCGAAAAGATAAACAGAAACTAAGATCGGATCAGAAATCGCGATCAGAAAAATCGCGGAATAAATCCGATAAAGAAAACTGACGAATGGACTAACGAATGAGTGTTCGTTAGCTGTATCTAATGGGCGAGGAACCGTTCGTTAAAACGAACGTTCGGACGAACGTCCGCTAACCGAGAGAACCGAGAAAAACCGCGAATCCAAAAAACGGATCTAGGGTTTCTAAAAAGAAACCGAACGGTCTTTATAAAAACCGGCGGCGGGGCGCGGCGGCTACCTCCGGCGGGAAGGTCCGGCGAGGAGAGGAAGCGGCGGTGCTCGGCGGCGGCGGCGGTAGGTGGCGGCGGCGCGGGCGGCGGCGGCGGTGGTGTGGTGTTGGGGCGGGGTGGCGGCGTATATAAAGGGCGGGGCGGGGCGGCTTGGAGGAGGGGGCAAGGCGCGGCGGCGGAGAGGAGTCCAGCTCGGACTCCTAGTCCGAGTCGGCGGCGGCAGCGCGCGGAGGCGGTGGCTAGGCGGCGGCGGCTAGGCGGCGCGGGCGGCGAGGCTTGGCAGCGCGGGCGGCGGCGGTGGTGGTGTGGTGTTGGGGCGGGGTGGCGGCGTATATAAAGGGCGGGGCGGGGCGGCTTGGAGGAGGGGGCAAGGCGCGGCGGCGGAGAGGAGTCCGGCTCGGACTCCTAGTCCGAGTTGGCGGCGGCGGCGGCGCGGCCTGGCGCGGCTGGGCCTTAGGCCCAGTCGGCGCGGGAACTTTAAAAAAAATTAATTTCGCCGACCGAAATAAAATCCTATAAAAATAAATAAAATCTAAAAATGCCAAAATAAATTTTCACCATCTAAATAAAATATTTAGGACGAGTTGAACATTTTCTTGGCCCTAAAATGCAATTTTGAAAACGTGCAATTTTTCTAATGCAAATAAAATCCAAACAAAACCAAATAAAATCCAATAAATGATTTTAATATTTTTCCTCCGGTATTTCAATTATTTTGGAGAAGTCATATCATCTCCACTCATTTGATTTAATACGAAATATTACTCGGAGAGAAAAAGAAATTATTAAAATCAAAATCATCGTTTAACTATTTGATAAAAGTCAAATATGAAAACCGGAAAATCCCCAACTCTCTCCGTGGGTCCTTGAGTTGCTTCGGATTTCGAGGATTGCGGAACGGAAATGCAATAAATCATGATATGCATGGATGGCCTATGTATAACATTCCAAATTGAAAATTTGGGATGTTACACAACATGAAACAAACATATATCTATGTACCATGGTCACTTTATGTTCTATCATTCTAGTTTTTGTTGCCAAATCAAGATAGAGACACAGTTCAAATAACATTTGTTCAAGACAAAGCAGAATAGACAGAATATAAGTTTGGGTAACTATAGAGCAATAACAACACTTGTAATGTGCATGACATGAGAACATAACTGTTTATTCAATTGAAACTGAAATCAACATAGAGAAGGTTACAACAGCAAACCAGTTAAAGAAACAGGTTTAAAACATACCTGTTGCGCCATTGGAGTTTCAGTTCCATCCTTCAAATTTGAAAATAGTTGGTATGAGTAAATACAATAATGCAAGAGCAAAGGATTATGAACCATAGCTACAGAACCTGACCTGAGAACAAATCTTCTTCTCCTTTAAGCATTGAGTTGGGATTCGGAGTGGTGGTCCTCGTGCTTTGGGCACTGCAGTTCCCTTACTAACTGCTCGTGTTTGGGTGCTCTGTGGTGGAGACGGTGCTGTGTCAACTGGAGCTGGGTTACTATCTACCGGGGTTGGGGTTAGAAGGGGTGTAGCTGGTTCTATGTCCAATTGGGTAGGGGTACAATCTATGAGAGTCTGGGTTATGTGTGGTGGATCTGGTCCTTGGGCAAGTACAACCGTGGTTCTATCTGCATCAACTGGTAGCACTATCTTTTCTGAAGACCGTGTTGTTACTCCCTTAGATACTGCCATCACGCTCTCCAATTCAAATGGCTGATAAACAAGAAAAGTAATTGAAAGTATAGACATTGTATGATAGACAGGTGCAATGGATAGTGGGTGTCGGTGTCAAAACCGGCGGATCTCGGGTAGGGGTCCTGAACTGTGCATCTAAGGCGGATGGTAATAGGAGGCAGGGGACACGATGTTTTACCCAAGTTCGGGCCCTCTTGATGGAGGTAAAACCCTACGTCCTGCTTGATTAATATTGATGATAAGGGTAGTACAAGAGTAGATCTACCACGAGATCAGAGAGGCTAAACCCTAAAAGCTAGCCTATGGTATGATTGTGTGTTGTCCTACGGACTAAACCCTCCGGTTTATATAGGCACCGGAGGGGGCTAGGGTTACACAAGGTCGGTTACAAAGGAGGAGATATACATATCTGTACTGCCTAGCTTGCCTTCCACGCCAAGTAGAGTCCCATCCGGACACGGGACTAAGTCTTCAATCTTGTATCTTCATAGTCCAACAGTCCGGCCAAAGGATATAGTCCGGCTGTCCGGAGACCCCCTAATCCAGGACTCCCTTAGTAGCCCCCGAACCAGGCTTCAATGACGATGAGTCCAGCGCGTAGTATTGTCTTTGGCATTGCAAGGCGGGTTCTTCTCCGATCTTCAAGTGTGCGTAAGTAGTGTCCGGCTCCATAAATGTTGAACCTCTTGGCTTCTGTGCCCAGTAAGGGCTATTTCCCATGCGTCGAATGAATATGAGGTGCCAGGGAGTTTTTTACATTCGCCCCCTAGCCAAATAAATAAATTGTCTATTCAAGGGATAGGGATTCTTAGATCCGATCTACACCTTCCTTCCCTCGGCGAGAATCCATCAGAGCGCGTTTCAGAAAGATCCATTCCAGCATGGCCGACCTCCGCAGCTCCTCCTCCCGCCCTCGTAGCCCTAAGCTTGGTGATTGGGAGAGGTGTTCAGTCCCACATAGTCGATTGGTCGAACTGCAGACCAAAGGATTTCTTCCTCCAGCATACATGGTGCCCGTTCGAGCCGGGCTCACCACCTACAATGGCGGGGAGCAGGCGGAGAACTTTCCTTGTCCCTCCATGGGGGAACGGGTTTGCCTTGTTCCTTACTTACTAAGGGGACTCGGATTTCCAATTCATCCGTTCCTCCGCGGGCTCCTGGAGTTCTACGGCCTCCGACTACACAATCTCACCCCTGCCTCCATCCTGCACATCGCTGGCTACGTTGCCATCTGCGAGTTGTGCCTGGGCTGCGAGGCTCACTTCGAGCTGTGGAAAAGGCTATTTTGCCTCGTTCCTCGCACACAGAGGGAATCACTTTATCAAGTGGGCGGAGCCGAAGTATGGCGCATTGCCGATACCGGATATCTGTCCGTTACCCCGAAGAAGCCGTCCGAAGACTGGCCTTTAGAATGTTTTATATGGATGACGTTCCCCTTCTGGACCCTGTTCGGCGGGGTCTTCCTGAGTTCAGCAATGCTCCTCTAAAGAAGCGCCGAAGTTGGCGCCCATGGAGCCCCCAGGTGGAAGATGACAGAGAAGTCCTCTATCTGATGAACCGGTTTAAGGCACTGGCTCAGTCAGGATTGACAATAACCGAAGCTATGTCGATTTGCATAATGCGGGGAGTGCAACCACTTCAATATCGTGGGCACCCCTTGTGGTGTTTCAACGGGGAGGATGACACCACCCGCTACGGGCGTAAGGGTCCGGGCGATGCTGCCGCATTAGCCAAAATTCTATCCGAACTGTTCAAGGGAGAGGAGGAGGAGTCCACCCGCATCAAGCCACGGGACGGATTTTCCATGTACAATCCTCCAAAGTAGGTAAGCTATATCCCCTTATTTCCATCTTCCCGCGTTTTTCATTGTAGGTATTCACCTCGCCAATTTACGGCAGGAACTGCGAAAGGCCATAAAGGAGGTCAGCAGGCCCTCTCCACAACCGGAGGACCCTAACCGGGCCCTCGACTCCGGACTCGAAGAAGATCCGGTTATCTCCGTGGAGCTGATAAACCGGCAGTTCTATCAGTTGAGCTACGACGATGCCATGGTGGCCATTACGGCCGACTATCCCGGACTGCTCCCTGCATCGCATGTAAGAAAAACCGAAAAGTCCCAACTTAAAAAGGTAGGATCCCCTTTTGGACACTTCGCCCACCATATTCACATGGCCTTTTTTACAGGGAAGGCATTCGGGACGCCCTGCAGCAACGCGCCAACAGGAGGCATCAAGGCAGGGTAGGCCAAAAAGGAAGGCGGTTAGGACGGAGACGCCGGCGCAAAGGTACAACAAACCCCGCTCCATGGTTGTCGTCTCTTTCAAAATATAATGACGCCCGTGTTTCTTTAACAGAAAAAACGCTCACCAGAATATGTCCGACGATGTCGCCGATCACGCTTCCACCAGTCGGGCACCAAGACCGGACACGGAGTCAGAAGCCGATATGGGGCAGGCGTCGGATAATCCCCCTACAGAGGATGCAGATAGGTTATCTGCTACAAACTCAGAAGTGGAAAGCACCATGAATCATAGCCACCGCCGGGCCGTACTCCGTGATGCTTGTTTCTCACCAGAGGCGTTTGATGCCTTTAATTCTGGAGAGGCGTACCTCCGTGCCGCTCAAGATGGTCTAACCAGAGCCACCGATCAGTATGTAAAGGATGTACGGGTGAGTGAATCTGAAGATTTGTATGTATCAGTAGCCCCTGAGTCTTGAAACAGTCAGCAGAACTGATTTAAGGATCATCTTTATTGTGCAGGCTGTCCCAGGAGCTGGAGGAATGCAAGACCCAACTGCGGGCCGCTATTGCCGCATTGCAGGAACAGAAAAAGCCTCTTGCTGGTAACATTTTGAAAAAAATGATGGTTACCATATAGTGCGCGGCATGGCTGCAAATCTAACAATAGATTTTGCAGATGAATCCGGAGAAAATCCGGAGGACCAGCATGTTATGCGGCAGCTAGAAGCTGGCAAACGCGTGCTGACTGAGGTTAGGCGGGCGAAAAACAATCTCCAAGACGCCAATATAAGGCTGAACGTGGAACTAAAAGACGTTCGGAGCCAGCTTGCAGACTCCGAGAAGGAGAATAAGAGGCTTCAACGCGGCATTTTTGGTAAGTGCTTGAACGAATCCTTTAAGGGTATTCGGCGAAGAAGCCGACTAACAGCGTTATGTCTCTAGGTATGCTGACGGGTCGTCCCGCGGAGGAAATGCCCGGGTCTGCGGGTGATCATTTGTCCGAGCTATCACATCTGCATGAACAAGTTCGGCAGGTGATGCAGGGTGTAGCCCAGGCCTTGTGGCCGTCCGTCTCCCTGCCAGAGGGTGTTGCGGAGCTTGCGGAGAAGCTTGATACGTATCCACCGTATCTATAATTTTTGATTGCTCCATGCTATATTATCTACTGTTTTGGTCAATATTGGGCTTTATTATCCACTTTTATATTACTTTCGGGACTAACCTATTAACCGGAGGCCCAGCCCATATTTGTTGTTTTATGCCTGTTTAGTGTTTCGAAGAAAAGGAATATCAGACAGAGTTGAAATGGAATGAAATCAACTAGAGAAGTTATTTTTGGAGCGAAAGCCACCCGATGGACTTGGACCCCATGTCAAGGAAGGAACGAGGAAGCCACGAGGGTGGGGGCGCGCCCACCCCCCTAGGGCGCGCCCCTTGCCTCGTGGGGCCCTCGTGGCTCCCCTGACGTACTTCTTCCGCCTATATAACTCCACGTACCCTAAAACTTCCATAACGGAGATTAGATCGGGACTTCCGCCGCCAGAAGCCTCCGTAGCCACCGAAAGGCAATCTAGACCCGTTCCGGCACCCTACCGGAGGGGGAAATCTCTCTCCGGTGGCCATCTTCATCATCCTGGTGCTCTCCATGACGAGGAGGGAGTAGTTCTCCCTCGGGGCTGAGGGTATGTACCAGTAGCTATGTGTTTGATCTCTCTCTCTCTCTCTCGTGTTCTTGAGACGATACGATCTTGATGTATCGCGAGCTTTGCTATTATAGTTGGATCCTATGTTTCTCCTCCCCCTCTTCTCTCTTGTAATGAATTGAGTTTCCCCTTTGAAGTAATCTTATCGGATTGAGTCTTTAAAGATTTGAGAACACTTGACGTATGTGTTGGTGATCAACTTGCGGGTTTCGTGACATTGGGAACCTATGCATAGGGGTTGGCACATGTTTTCGTCGTGATTCTCCGATAGGAACTTTGGGGCACTCTTTGAGGTCCTTTGTGTTGGTTGAATAGATGAATTTGAGATTGTGTGATGCATATTGTATAATCATACCCACGGATACTTGAGGTGACATTGGAGTATCTAGGTGACATTAGGGTTTTGGTTGATTTGTGTCTTAAGGTGTTATTCTAGTACGAACTCTAGGGTTGTTTGTGATACTTATAGGAATAGCCCAACAGATTGATTGGAAAGAATAACTTTGAGGTGGTTTCGTACTATTCCATAATCTCTTCGTTCGTTCTCCTCTATTAGTGACTTTGGAGTGACTCTTTGTTGCATGTTGAGGGATAGTTTTATGATCCAATTATGTTAGTATTGTTGAGGGAACTTACACTAGCGAAAGTATGAACCCTAGGCCTTATTTCCACGCATTGCAATACCGTTTACGCTCACTTTATCATTCGTTACCTTGCTGTTTTTATTATTTCAGATTACAAATACCCATATCTATTATCCATATACCACATGTATCACCATCTCTTCGCCGAACTAGTGCACCTATACAATTTACCATTGTATTGGGTGTGTTGGGGACACAAGAGACTCTTTGTTATTTGGTTGCAGGGTTGCTTGAGAGAGACCATCTTCATCCTACGCCTCCTACGGATTGATAAACCTTAGGTCATCCACTTGAGGGAAATTTGCTACTGACCTACAAACCTCTGCACTTGGAGGCCCAACAACATATACAAGAAGAAGGTTGTGTAGTGGACATCAAGCTCTTTTCTGGCGTCGTTGCCGGGGAGGTGAGTTCTTGAAGGTATATCTTTAGATCTTGCAATCGAGTCTTTTAGTTTCTTGTTTTATCACTAGTTTAGTCTATAAAAGAAAACTATAAAAAATGGAATTGAGTTTGTCTCATATGCTTCACCTTTTTAATATCTTTCGTGAGTATGATGGAAAGGATAATTGTGCTCAAGTGCTAGAAGAAGAAATCTCTAAAATGTTTGGCACTAAATATTTGAATGATGAGCATGATTGCAATGTTGTTAGTATGAATTCTTTGAATATCCATGATACTAATGATGATTGCACTAGTTATGATGAAAATGTCTCCTATAAACATGTCAATTTTTGTGGAGTGCATTGGGTTTGTAAGTACACACCAAATAGGGAAGATAGATATTGCAAGAGGCATAAGTACTTAGAAACCAAATTGTTGCAAGAAGAGCTAGATGAATGTGCTGAAAAATTCAATATTTTTCGCGCTCCTTGTGAACTTTGCAATGAACATGGTCATTTAACTCTCCAATGCAAATTGTTTCATGACCGAATCGTATCCAAAAATTGTGATAATTTGATTACCCTTGAGCATCATAAAGAGCTTAGTCTTCTTTTGGGGTATGAGGAAATGAAACGTATAACTGAGGGTATTCCAAAGTTTAATCTTGATAAAGTTCTTCATTTTGATCTAGAGAATATTTATATGTATTGTGCGGTGAACTGTATTGAAAATCCTTATATTGCCAACTACATAAAGAAAAGAAAACAAATAGAAGATGAAGAGAATCCTAATGAAAGGGAAGAGACTTCCCAATATCCTCCTATTATTTCTTATGATGAATCAGGTAACGAGGAGGAGCCTCCTATTCAACCAATCTCATTAATAAGGAGCTCCAAAAAGAGGATTGAACCTACACATGATGTGGTGAAGAAGAAGAAAAGAAAAAGGAAGAGAGGTAAAAAGATATCTCTCCCAAATAATGCTGCTCCTATTACTATTGTGCCTCATGAAAATATAACTGTGGAAGATAATGATGCTTCTTATGATCTTGAAAATCTTTTTGGCACTTGCTTGGAAGAATATGATAATTGCTATACTATTGGTGATATCCATACTATTAATGATGAGAGTGATTATGCTTATGATATGAAAATAGCCAAGCTTGGGGATGCTATGTTTGATGATGATGATGTTTTTTAGAATACATTTGCTGCAATTAATGTTTGTCCCAAGCTTGGGGAGGCTACGCTTAATGAAGATGACATTTTTAGTATCCCAAGTTTTGATATGCAAATTTATAACGATAATAACATGCCTCCTACTTATGATAATTATTGTGATGATACATATGATATAAAAGTAGTGAGGATTATATTTATAAAACTTGTCATGGTTATGAGTATCCTTTCTCTGAACATTACTCTTTTAATGTGGAAACAATTTATAGTATTCGAGTTTCTTATGATACTCCCACTAATCCGAATGAGAAGAATTTTGCTTATGTGGATAGTAGTAAATTTTCTATGCTTGTAGATCATGAAAAGAATGCTTTATGTGCTGGTTATATTGTTGAATTCATTCATGATTCTACTGAAAATTATTATGAGGGAGGAATATATGCTTGTAGGAATTGCAATAATATCAAGTTTCCTCTCTATGTGCTTAAAATTTTGAAGTTATGCTTGTTTTACCTTCCTATGCAAGTTGATTCTTGTTCCCATAAGTTGTTTGCTCACAAAATCCCTATGCATAGTAAGTATGTTAGACTTCAATGTGCTAGTCATATTCTTCATGATGCTCTCTTTATGTTTCAATTCTTATCTTTTATGTGAGCATCATTGAAATCATCATCCTAGCTAGGGGCGTTAAACGATAGCGCTTGTCGGGAGGCAACCCAATTTTATTTTAGTTCCTTGCTTTTTGTTTCTGTTTAGTAATAAATAATTCATCTAGCCTCTTTTTAGATGTGTTTTTATGCTTTTAATTAGTTTTTGTGCCAAGTAGAACCGTTGGGAAGACTTGGGGAAAGTCTTTGCGATCATGCTGTAAAAAACAGAAACTTTAGCGCTCACGAGAATTGCTGCCATTTTTATTTGGAGAGTTCTATTTAGTTAATTATTTTTGCAGGTGATTAATAGATAAATTCCTCAGGTCCAGCAATTTATTTGAGAATTTTATGAGTTCCAGAAGTATACGTTTGATCCAGATTACTACAGACTGTTCTGTTTTTGACAGATTCTGTTTTTGATTGTGTTGTTTGCTTATTTTGATGAATCTATGGCTAGTAAAATAGATTATAAACCATAGAGAAGTTGGAATACAGTAGGTTTAACACCAATATAAATAAATAATGAGTTCATTACATTACCTTGAAGTGGTGATTTATTTTCTTATACTAACAGAGCTTACGAGTTTTCTGTTAAGTTTTGTGTTGTGAAGTTTTCAAGTTTTGGGTAAGGATTCAATGGACTATGGAATAAGGAGTGGCAAGATACTAAGCTTGGGGATGCCCAAGGCACCCCAAGGTAATATTCAAGGATAGCCAAGAGCCTAAGCTTGGGGATGCCCCAGAAGGCATCCCCTCTTTCGTCTTTGTTCATCGGTAACTTTACTTGGAGCTATATTTTTATTCACCACATGATATGTGTTTTGCTTGGAGCGTCATTTTATTATGCTTTTCTTGCTGTTTGAATAAAATACCAAGATCTGAAATTATTAAATGTTAGAGAGTCTTCACATAGTCGCATAATTATTCAACTGCTCATTGATCTTCACTTATATCTTTCGGAGTAGTTTGTCATTTGCTCTAGTGCTTCACTTATACCTTTTAGAGCATGGTGATAGTTTTATTTTGAAGAAATAGATGAACTCTCATGCTTCACTTATATTATTTTGAGAGTATTAAATAGCATGGTAATTTGCTTAAAATCCTAATATGCCAGGTATACAAGATTAATAATAAAATTCTCTTATGAGTGTTTTGAATACTAAGAGAAGTTTGATACTTGATAATTGTTTTGAGATATGGAGATGGTGATATTAGAGTAATGCTAGTTGAGTGGTTATGAATTTGAGAAATACTTGTGTTGAAGTTTGTGATTCCCGTAGAATGCACGTATGGTGAACCATTATGTGATGAAGTCGGAGCATAATTTATTTATTGATTGCCTTCCTTATGAGTGGCGGTCGGGGACTAGCAATGGTCTTTTCCTACCAATCTATCCCCCTAGGAGCATGCGCGTAGTACTTTGTTTCGATAACTAATAGATTTTTGGCAATAAGCATGTGAGTTCTTTATGACTAATGTTGAGTCCATGGATTATATGTGAGTTCTTTATGACTAATGTTGAGTCCATGGATTATACGCACTCTCACCCTTCCACCATTGCTAGCCTCTCTAGTACCGCGCAACTTTCGCCGGTACCTTAAACCCACCATATACCTTCCTCAAAACAGCCACCATACCTACCTATTATGTCATTTCCATAGCCATTCCGAGATATATTGCCATGCAACTTTCCACTGTTCCGTTATTATGACACGCTTCATCATTGTCATATTGCTTTGCATGATCATGTAGTTGACATTGTATTTGTGGCAAAGCCACCGTTCGTAATTCTTCCATACAAGTCACTCATGAGTCATTGCACATCCCGGTACACCGCCGGAGGCATTCATATAGAGTCATATCTTGTTCTAAGTATCGAGTTGTAATTGTTGAGTTGTAAGAAAAATAGAAGTGTGATGATCATCATTATTAGAGCATTGTCCCAGTGAGGAAAGGATGATGGAGACTATGATTCCCCCACAAGTCGGGATGAGACTCCGGACGAAAAATAAATAAAATAGGCCAAAGAAGCCCAAATAAAAAAAGAAAAAAAGAGGCCATAAAAAAGAGAAAGACTCAAATAAAAAAATAAAAATATATATAAAAAAATAAAAAAAAATGAGAGAAAAAGAAAGAAGGGACAATGCTACTATCCTTTTACGACACTTGTGCTTCAAAGTAGCACCATGATCTTCATGATAGAGAGTCTCCTATGTTGTTACTTTCATATACTAGTGGGAATTTTAATTATAGAACTTGGCTTGTATATTCCAATGATGGGCTTCCTCAAAAAATGTCCTAGGTCTTCGTGAGCAAGCAAGTTGGATGCACACCCACTTAGTTTATTTTGTTGAGCTTTCATATACTTATAGCTCTAGTGCATCCATTGCATGGCAATCCCTACTCACTCACATTGATGTCTATTAATGGGCATCTCCATAGCCCGTTGATATGCCTAGTTGATGTGAGACTATCTTCTCCTTTTTGTCTTCTCCACAACCACCATTCTATTCCACCTATAGTGCTATATCCATGGCTCACGCTCATGTATTGCGTGAAGATAGAAAAAGTTTGAGAACATCAAAAGTATGAAACAATTTCTTGGCTTGTCATCAGGGTTGTGCATGATTTAAATATTTTGTGTGGTGAAGATGGAGCATAGCCACACTATATGATTTTGTAGGGATAACTTTCTTTGGCCATGTTATTTTGAGAAGACATAATTGCTTAGTTAGTATGCTTGAAGTATTATTATTTTTATGTCAATATGAACTTTTGTCTTGAATCTTATGGATCTGAATATTCATACCACAATTAAGAAGAATTACATTAAACTTATGCCAACTATCATTTACCTACTCGAGGACGAGCAGGAATTAAGCTTGGGGATGCTTGATACGTCTCCAACGTATCTATAATTTTTAATTGCTCCATGCTATATTATCTAATCTTTTGGGCAATATTAGGCTTTATTATCCACTTTTATATTACTTTCGGGACTAACCTACTAACCGGAGGCCCAACCCAGATTTGCTGTTTTATGCCTATTTCAGTGTTTCGAAGAAAAGGAATATCAGACGGAGTCGAAACGGAACGAAATCAAGTAGAGAAGTTATTTTTGGAACAAAAGCCACCCAATGGACTTGGACCCCACGTCAAGGAAGGAATGAGGAAGCCATGAGGGTGGGGGCGCGCCCAGCCCCCTAGTTCGCGCCCCCTGCCTCGTGGGGCCCTTGTGGCTCCCCTGACGTACTTCTTCCACCTATATAACTCCACGTACCCTAAAACTTCCAGAACGGAGATTAGATCAGGAGTTCTACCGCCAGAAGCCTCCGTAGCCACCGAAAGCCAATCTAGACCCGTTCCGGCACCCTGCCGGAGGGGGCAATCTCTCTCCGGTGGCCATCTTCATCATCCCGTTGCTCTCCATGACGAGGAGGGAGTAGTTCTCCCTCGGGGCTGAGGGTATGTACCAGTAGCTATGTGTTTGATCTCTCTCTCTCTCTCTCGTGTTCTTGAGACGATACGATCTTGATGTATCGTGAGCTTTGCTATTATAGTTGGATCCTATGTTTCTCCACCCCCTCTTCTCTCTTTTAATGAATTGAGTTTCCCCTTTGAAGTAATCTTATCGGATTGATTCTTTAAAGATTTGAGAACAATTGACGTATGTCTTGGTGATCAACTTGCGGGTTTCGTGACATTGGGAACCTATGCATAGGGGTTGGCACACGTTTTCGTCGTGATTCTCCGATAGGAACTTTGGGGCACTCTTTGAGGTCCTTTGTGTTGGTTGAATAGATGAATTTGAGATTGTGTGATGCAGATTGTATAATCATACCCACGGATACTTGAGGTGACATTGGAGTATCTAGGTGACATTAGGGTTTTGGTTGATTTGTGTCTTAAGGTGTTATTCTAGTACGAACTCTAGGGCTGTTTGTGACACTTATAGGAATAGCCCAACGGATTGATTGGAAAGAATAACTTTGAGGTGGTTTCGTACCCTACCATAATCTCTTCGTTCGTTCTCTGCTATTAGTGACTTTGGAATGACTCTTTGTTGCATGTTGAGGGATAGTTTTATGATCCAATTATGTTAATATTGTTGAGGGAACTTACACTAGCGAAAGTATGAACCCTAGGCCTTATTTCCACGCATTGCAATACCATTTACGCTCACTTTTATCATTCGTTACCTTGCTGTTTTTATTATTTCAGATTACAAATACCCATATCTATTATCCATATAACACATGTATCACCATCTCTTCACCGAACTAGTGCACCTATACAATTTACCATTGTATTGGGTGTGTTGGGGACACAAGAGACTCTTTGTTATTTGGTTGCAGGGTTGCTTGAGAGAGACCATCTTCATCCTATGCCTCCTACGGATTGATAAACCTTAGGTCATCCACTTGAGGGAAATTTGCTACTGTCCTACAAACCTGTGCACTTGGAAGCCCAACAACGTCTACAAGAAGAAGGTTGTGTAGTAGACATCAAAGCTCAAAGGAGCGCGGCGGCGCTTCCGATTATAGAAGATATCAGCCTGCCGACAGGGTGCCAGAGAAGCCTGGGCCATGGTGAAGACGCGGTATTCCAAAGCAGACCCAAATCACATGGCCGAGGTCGGATCTCTAGGGTCCGACGGAAAAGAGATTCCCGTTAGCTTAGTTTATGGGCAAGTAGAATTAGCCGCAAAGTATTCCCAACAGGATTGTAAGCTAGACCGCCTATTGGATGGTATAGAAGAAGAATTTAGTCAGTCTGCATGACTATGTAATTGAAGTGACATGTATAATGCCTTCTAGCCGGATTGTAGATCATTTGTCGTTGCGGACCTTTTCGCTTCAGCCTCCGGGCCCTATAGTCCGAGTGTATCCGAATACCCGCTCAGTTATATAAGAACAGGGGTATGCGTGGAGACTAGGTGTAGGGGTCATTAGTGCTTTATCAGACAAGTTCCCAACTAGTTATGTTATATTACATGGGTAGTAAGAAACATCTTCCAGGGAGAATAGTTCTGTTAAGGGTTCCTTTCCCTGGGCAAGCATGCCCTAAAGTGCATGTCCGGACTGCGATAGGAAACGTAGGAAAAACATCTAGGGGCAGATATGAAAAATAAAAAATCATCTTTTATTCACCGACCGAATATTCCCTTAAGAACGCTAGCTTTCGGCTTCACCCAGTCTGAGGTACACATCCGGCTGACCCGGCGGTAACAATCGCAGAGGTGCTCCCCTTATGCCCTAGCCGAATTAACGGGAACGTAGGGCATAAATACAAGAGCCAGGCAAGCCAGCTTGGCCAAAACTTAAGTCATATCGATGCATATAATGGTGAAAAAAGGTACATGTGGAAGTATAACACATGTGTTGGGCCTGAAGCCCGGATAAATAATTTAAGCTTCTATGAAAGAAGCCCCTAGGTATGAAGAGTGCGGCTAGCGCATCTATCATGTGCGAACAAGGCACAAGGTGACCCTTGAAGGCCTAGAGAAATAAGAAAAGAAAGAAAGAAAGGAAAACAAGACAGATAATGCACTTGTGAAAAATGGACAAAGGGAGGGGACTAACATAGAGTCCGGCGCTAGGCATAGAATCTTCGGAGCCTGGTCGCGTTCCATGGGTTCGGCTTGAGTCAACTAGTCGATGCATCCCGCAGTCGGTACGCTCCATCGGTCAGAACTTGGTCAATAATGAAGGGACCTTCCCATTTGGGCTCGAGCTTGTTCTTTTTCTTATCCGGCAGGCGTAGAACTAGTTCGTCAACGTTATAAGTTTTGGCCCGTACTTCTCTGCTTTGGTATCTGTGAGCCTATTGCTGATAAAATGCGGAACGGGCTTTGGCTACGTCGCGCTCCTCCTCCAAGGTCCAGACTGTCCTGCCGATCGAGCTCGGCTTCTCTTTCTTCGTACATGCGCACTCTAGGTGAGTCATGAATTATGTCACAGGGCAAGACTGCCTCTGCGCCGTACACCATAAGGAAAGGTGTATATCCGGTACTATGATACGACGTGGTCCGCAGCCCCCAGAGTACGGAGTCGAGCTCCTCTACCCAGTGTGTGTTAGACTCCGTTAAGGAACGCACTAATCTAGGTTTAATGCCGCCCATTATAAGACCGTTTTCTCGCTCGACTTGACCGTTGGTTTGTGGGTGATAGACTGAGGCATAATCGAGATTGATGCCCATTTTGCTGCACCAGAGTTTTATCTCGTCGGCCGTGAAGTTCGTGCAATTATCAGTGATGATGTTGTGGGGGACGCCATAACGGTGTACAACCCCGGATATGAACTCTATCACCGGTCCGGATTCGGCTGTTTTAACTGGTTTGGCCTCTATCCATTTGGTGAATTTATCCACCATGACCAATAAGTATTTTTTCTTGTGGGTTCCCCCTTTAAGGGGTCCAACCATGTCGAGCCCCAGACCGCAAAGGGCCATGTAATGGGGATTGTTTGGAGGGCGGTGGGTGGCATGTGGCTTTGATTTGCAAAGAGCTGGCAACCGGCGCAACGTTGGACCAAGTCCTGTGCATCTGCCTGGCCGTTGGCCAATAGAATCATGTACGGAGGGCCTTGCTTACAAGAGCCCGGGCTGCGGCGTGATGACCGCCGAGTCCGGCATGAATTTCTGCCAAAAGATTCCGCCCTTCCTCTTCGGAGATGCACCTTTGAAGGACTCCGGTAGTGATTTTCTTGTACAATTCTCCCTCATGGACCATGTAGGCCTTGGATCGCCGCACTATGCAGCGTGCCTCATTTTGGTCCTCCGGAAGTTCCTATCTAGTTAGGTAGGCCAGGAATGGTTCTGTCCACGGGGCAATAATGGCCATTATTTCGTGGGCTGAAGGTGTTATTTCGGTGGCAGAGCCTCTGATTGTGTCAGAGAGTTCGGTATCGGGTAGTTTGGCCGGGTCCAGACTGTTGTTACTGGTGTCCCCTTCCCGTACTACGGATGGCTTGAAAAGCCTTTCCAAAAATATGTTGGGAGGGTCCGAGTCGTGTTTTGCGCCGATGCGGGCGAGGATATCCGCCGCCTGATTGTTTTCCCAAGCCACATGGTGAAATTAGAGTCCCTCGAACCGAGCTGACATTTTTAGGACGGCGTTTCAATATGCCGCCATTTTTGGATCCTTGGTGTCAAAATCTCCGTTTATTTGGGATATTGCGAGGTTTGAATCCCCACGCACCTCTAGGTGTTGAATGCCCATGGAGACTGCCATCCGAAGACCATGCAATAGAGCTTCGTATTCGGCTGCATTCTTGTAGTCTGTATACAATATTTGTAGTATGTACCGTACGTTATCTCCGGTTGGGGACGTCAGGACGACGCCAGCCCCTAGACCGGACAACATTTTAGAACCGTCGAAGTGCATGATCCAATTGGAGTATTCACCGTACTCTTTAGGGAGTTCGGCCTCCGTCCATTCGGCGATGAAGTCGGCCAATACTTGCGATTTGATGGCTCATTGAGGTTTGTATGTTATGTTGAATGGGAGGAGCTCAATGGCCCATTTGGCAATCCGGCCCGTAGCATCGCGGTTGTTTATAATATCATTAAGTGGCACTTCCGAGGCTACTGTAATCGAACATTCTTGAAAGTAGTGTCGCAGTTTCCGCGATGCCATGAATACCGCGTATGCTATCTTTTGGTAATGCGGGTACCGTGATTTGCATGGAGTGAGGATAGTGGATACATAATATATCGGCTTTTGAAGAGGGAATTTGTGTCCGTCCTCTTCCCGTTCGACAACGAGCACCGCGCTTACAACTTGATGAGTTGCCGCAATGTATAACAGCATTGGTTCGCCGATGTTTGGTGCGGCTAGGATTGGGTTGGTTGCCAAAATGGCCTTTATTTCTTCCAATCCGGCTGTGGCCGCGTCCGTCCACTTGAAGTGTTCGGTGCGCCGAAGGAGGCGATAGAGGGGTAAAGCCTTTTCTCCTAAGCGGGAGATAAAGGAGCTTAGAGCCGCCACGCATCCAGTTAACTTCTGGATTTGTTTGAGGTCTGTTGGGGTAGCCAACTGTGACAACGCTCGGATTTTGGCCGGATTAGCTTCAATACCTCTACTGGAGACAATGAATCCTAGGAGCTTTCCGGCTGGTACGCCGAAAATGCATTATTCCGGATTGAGCTTGATGTCATATGTTCGGAGGTTGTCGAATGTGAGCCTCAAGTCGTCTATCAAAGAATCGACATGTTTGGTTTTGACGACCACATCGTCTACGTATGCCTCTATTGTTTTGCCAATTTGTTTTTCCAAGCATGTGTGAATCATGCGCTGATATGTTGCGCCGGTGTTTTTGAGCCCAAAAGGCATTGTGTTGAAATAGAAGGGACCGTATGGTGTGATGAATGCCGTTGCGGCTTGGTCGGACTCCGCCATCTTGATTTGGTGGTAACCGGAGTATGCGTCGAGGAAACACAATGACTCGTGTCCTGCGGTAGCATCAATAATTTGATCGATGCGTGGGAGGGGGAAGGGATCCTTTGGGCAAGTTTTATTGAGGTATTTGAAATCGACACAAAGGCGCCAGGATTTGTCCTTCTTTGGTACCATCACCAGGTTTGCTAGCCAGTCCGGATGTTTTATTTCTCTGATGAATCCGGCCTCCAATAACTTGGCTAGTTCTTCTCCCATGGCCTATCTCTTAGGTTCAGAGAAACACCGAAGAGCTTGCTTGACCGGCTTGAATCCCTTTAGGATACTGAGGCTATGCTCGGCCAGCCTGCGTGGGATTCCTGGCATGTCTGAGGGATGCCAGGCGAATATGTCCCAATTCTCGCGCAGGAACTCTCGTAGTGCGGCGTCCACAACGGGGTTTAACTGTGCCCCGATGGAGGTTGTTTTTGTAGGGTCCGTTGGGTGGACTTGGAATTTGACTATTTCATCCGCTGGTTTAAAAGAGGTGGAATTGGATCTCTTGTCGAGTATCACGTCGTCCCTGTCCACTGTGGAGCGTAGCGTGGTTAATTCCTCGGTCGAGAGGGCTTCGGATAATGCCTCGAGGGCCAAAGCGGCTGTTTTGTTTTTGGCGCGGAGTGTTGTATCCGGATCACTGGTGAGAGTGATGATTCCGTTGGGCCCGGGCATTTTAAGCTTCATGTACCCGTAATGGGGTACGGCTTGGAAGATCGTAAACACCTCCCGTCCTAAAAGAGCGTGATAGCCACTGCTGAATGGGGCCACTTGGAATGTAATTTATTCGGACCTGTAATTGTCCGGCGTGCCGAATACCACATCTAGTGTGATTTTCCCAGCACAGCGTGCTTCCCGGCTGGGGATAATTCCTCTAAAGGTTGTACTACTTTGCCCGATGTGGTTCCAGTCTATTTCCATCTTTTGAAGAGTTTCCTCATAGATGAGTTTTAGTCCGCTACCGCCGTCCATGAGTACTTTAGTGAGTCGAAAGCCGTCCATGATTGGACTGAGGACCAGTGCGGCTGGTGCTTGGGCTGTTTGGAATTTAGGTTCATCACTGGCAATTAAGGTAATAGCCGTGTCACTCCATGGATTTATTGCTGCTACGTGGCAGATTTTGGCCATGCTGCAGAGTGTTCGCTTGCGCCTATTATTTGACGCGAAGGTCTCGAATACTGTCAACACCGTATTGCTATCCAAGGGATGGTGCTCTGTGGTATTTGGGATAAGAAAATCCTCACCACTTTTGGCCACCTGCCGGAGTATCCAACATGCTCTAAGGCTGTGCGTTGGTATTGTATCCGTTGTGCTATGAATTTTGTAGGGTCCATTGAGCCATCCCTCCAGTACGGTTCCATGCCCTGTAGAGGGTTTTTGCTTTTTGGTAGTTGACCCGGGTGTATTGTGATAATGCCCCCTTTTATTTCGGACTGGGTTTGTATTCAGGGCCGGATTATCCCAAAAGTTTGTTTCGGTTTTCCAGGCACTTTCCATCACATAGTACTTTCGTACTATGGCGCCAAATCAGCGAAGCGTGTTATCTCACGGCGATTTATGGCGTTAAGGATTCCCTTGTCCGTGCAATTACTGCAGAAAAATGAGATTGCGTCTTCCTCGCGATAGTCCTTAACCTTGTTCATTGCAAGGAGGAATCTGGCCCAATAGTGATGTATTGTTTCCCGGGGCTCTTGCCTGATGTGGGAAAGATCGCTTATGTTTGGGTGGGTGGGTGGAATTGAATCCGAACCCACTCCCGATCTGGGTTCCAGGGGCTGAGGAGTTTCCAATTTTGGAAGTTCCGGTTCCGGGGTGTTACCCGATAATCCTGGTCCGCTGCCTGACTCAAGGTTCAGGGATTGGATGTTGTCCTCCCGCGAACGGGCATCCGGCTCGGAGAGCTCAGGAATCCGGACATAATTGGTCCTCAAGATAGAGGAAAGGTCGCCGCATTGTTCCTCCACCACTGCAATATGATGGGTGATCGGTGGAGAGTTAATCTCCCTTCGGTCGGGTTTAAGCCCAATCCGATCATAGTCTGTAGCGACTCCCAAGGCGGTGATGCGATCCAAGAGCTCATTTAAGGAGGCGAGCTCCATTGGATCCATCTGTTCGACGAGTGCTGATTTGACGTGGAGGCTGTTTTCGATGACCCGAGAAGTCATCGTCGGCGCGGTGGCCGAACAGGCGGTCATGATGAACCCACCTAGCCGGAGAGTTTGGCCAACAGCCAAAGCTCCCCCGACAGAAGTACCGTCTTTAAAGACGAGACGAGACATCCTTCCTTCTGGCGACGGCACAGAGGAACTCTCAATGAAAGCACCATTGTCGGTGTCAAAACCGGTGGATCTCGGGTAGGGGGTCCCGAACTGTGCGTCTAAGGCGGATGGTAACGGGAGGCAGGGGACATGATGTTTTACCCAGGTTTGGGCCCTCTTGATGGAGGTAAAACCCTATGTCCTACTTGATTAATATTGATGATAAGGGTAGTACAAGAGTAGATCTACCACGAGATCAGAGAGGCTAAACCCTAAAAGCTAGCCTATGGTATGATTGTGTGTTGTCCTATGGACTAAACCCTCCGGTTTATATAGACACTGGAGGGGGCTAGGGTTACACAAGGTCGGTTGCAAAGGAGGAGATATACATATCCGTACTGCCTAGCTTGCCTTCCACGCCAAGTAGAGTCCCATCCGGACACGGGATGAAGTCTTCAATCTTGTATCTTCATAGTCCAACAGTCCGGCTGTCCGGAGACCCCCTAATCCAGGACTCCCTCAGTGGGGAATAAAAGAGGGCATGAAATAATTCATATTTATGTTGTCTAACCAAACAGGATAGCATGGCACAATTTCACATATATGATGGCTAACTAAACAAGATAGCATGACACAATTTCACATTATGATGGCTAACTAAAAAAGATGGAAAGACATAGTTCAAAATATGAGACCATGTAAACAGGATGACATGACATAAATATATAATGTGTTTATTAAATAGGTTGGCATGCCATAATTCACATACATTCATAGATAGAATGCCATAATTCAAAATATGATGACTGTAAACACTAAACAGGATGATATGATATAACTATATGATGTCTTTATTAAATGGGTTTCCATGCCATAATTCAGATAGATGATGTGTATGTACTATGTAAACATGATGGCATGATATAATTCAAATATATGATTTATATAGTAAGCAAGTAAGCAGATGGCAATCCATATATGATGTAAAAACTAAGCAATGCAAGACAACATGCATGACATGGGTAATATAACCCTGCCAAGTTTGAGCATAGACCTCAGGGGGGAAATAGGACTGCTCATCAGTCTCTGAATCCTCCTCTAAGGAGCTCTCTATAACCAGTAAGATGTCTGCTTCAGCAGGTAGCATTGTCTGCTCTGAATACCTTGTTTTCACTCTAGATACTTCCATCACCGCTTCAAATGGCTGATGCACAGGAAGAGTAGTTGAATATACAAACATTGTCGACAAATGGAACACGTAATACAAAAAAATGATAGCATGATATAATTCACATACATGATGATTGGCTAATTCACATACACGTAATACAAAAAAATGATAGCATTGCATAATTCACATATATAATGCCTTTGCAACAAGATAGCATTGTATAATTCACATATATAATGGCAATGCATAATTCACATATATGGTAATTAGACACTGAACAGGTGGCATTCACACAAAGCATGTCTAAACTAATCAAATGACATAGCAATGCGAGACACCATACGCACGATATGAGCAACATAACCCTGCCAAGTTAGAGCATACACCTCGGGGGGGATAGAACTGGTCATCTGTCTCTGAATCCTCCTCTCAGGAGCTATCCGTAACCAGTGAGATATGCACTTCGTCAGATAGCATAGTCTGCTCTGAAGACCTTGTTTTCACTCCAGAATTTTCCATCACCATGTCAAATGGCTGATGCACACAAAGAGCAGTTTAATGTACTAACATTGTTGACAAATGTAATATGTAACAAAAAAAGGATGGCCTGATATAATTTACATATAAGATGACTGGCTAAGCGGGATGGCATTGCAAAATTCACATATATGATGCCTGGCTAAACAAGATGGCGTTGCATAATTCACATAAACGATGAATAAACTAAACAGATGGCATTTGCACAAAGGATGTCTAAACTAAGCAGATGACATATTTGATGTATAAAGTAAGCAATGCAAGACACCATATGCATGATATAACCAACATCAGCATGCCAAGTTAGAGCGAAGACCTCAGGGGGTAAATAGGAGTTGTCTTCTCCTTCTGAATCCCCCTCGGAACAAATATCTTCCTCTCGATTACAATCCAAAATGCGTGGAGGGGTGCTGCCTTTGCACCTACCATGGAGCGACGTCTGCATGAAATTTTATTGCCACGCAAGGCTCATCTCTTTTTCTCTGCATGTTCAGTTCCATTGTTTACAATAATTGTCATGCATAGGAATAAAACATAGTGAGATTATGTAAGGAGTGCATGCAGAAATCCAGAGTGGTGGTAGCAACCTGTGGATAGACCCAAAACCAATAATTGCAGGCAGATAATGGCTTCAGTTAAAAAATACAGATAATGGCTTCTTTACTGTTTGTTTCCCACCCAACATGAAACTCATAGTAGACACCGGAGATTAACCAGATAGTAGATAGATATTATTGATAGCGGCCCCGATATGTACCCCACAACCATTTAAAAACTCAAGTTTGACCATTAGTTTGGAGCTGACTCAGAGTCTAATCGGTGAACAGGACGATAAAGTAGCATGTAATATTAAGCGATGCATAACGTAAGTAGATACGAAAGAGTGCGACCTCTCTTGCGGACCCGTGTAGTCCTCGAGGTCATCTGCTCGGTTGATGATGGTAATGCAGTTTTCATGGCTGCCAGCGGCGGGGAAGAAGATCTGAGGCGGCGAAAGACAGTCTGGAGGCCGGATCCCTGCTGTGCTGGACCCTTCTATCGTTGGAGCAGCTGAGCTGGGGTGGACGACGGCGCAGCAGGAGCGGGACAAACCACGCAAGGTTTTCTTTGACAACTATATGTAAGAGAAGTAATTCTGTAAGGGCTCGTTTGAATTAGAGGATTCCAACAATGCAGGGATAGGAAATAGACAGGAATAGAATAGGAATGCACGTGCAAAACAGAGAATTTAAAAACACAGGATTTCTGCCAATATGGGTGTTTGATTCACAACAATTGGAAGATCACAGGATGCAAAGAAGCATGGTGAGATTAAGTCAAACCACAAGAAAATGTACGGTTATAATGCTATTATGCTACTATATATTAGTCTTGTGCTTCATGAATAGGAATTTGAAAAGGAGGACAAGTGAAAATTAAAATTCCTACGTTTTTTCTTTCAAGGAGACACTAAAGGAACAAATCCGTGTGCTCAGTGGACAATATATATAACATGTAGAGTAAAAAAAGAGATGCAACAAGTGTACAACCTCTTTGGTGAAGCCATGTCAATCTCAGCGTGATTGGGTTGGCCGGTGAGGATGCTTCGGCTAACTTTGCTGTCGGAGGAGGGGAAGAAGATCTTAGGCGTCTGGAGATGGAGCCCGAGGTACTGCTCCGCTGTGATGGAGGGTTTTATCGTTGGAGCAGCTCCGGTGAGTTCTACGACGCCGAGGCTGAAGCAGGACAAGAGAGACAACGAACAACGTTAACCTGAGTGGAATTCTAATAGCATCTCCAATACATCACGTAAAATACATAACCACAAAGTGCTAGATGTAAAATACATCAGCCACTCATCTCTGAACTTAACTGTCGAAACTAAACTTAACTGTCGAAACTGAATTTTGCTGTCAAAACTGAACGCACTAGCAAGGTGAGGCTACACGTCGGTCGACTGACTTTTTCATCTCTGGTCAATCAATTTTGCAGCCGTTGGATATGAAATCAAGGGCCTACGATTCATCTTCAACCTCCACCCCTGAGCCGCCAGCCACCACCGGCCAAACAGCAGCCCCCCACCGCCCGCGGCCGGCGGTGCGCCGCCCCGCCCACCCCGAAAACACTCCCCACCGTCGGTCCGCCGCCGCCCCGACCATCCCTCTAGGCCCCCCCGTGCCGAGCTTTTTCTTCGGCGATCCCCACGCCACCACCCCGCCAACACCGGCGACCACCGCTCCCATCCTGAACCCTAAGATAGATAGTGGAGTACCTCTCCGGGGAGCCCCCCTCCCCGCTGCGGCTGGTTCTTCCTTCACCCCGGTGAGCCCCCCCTCCCCCCCCTGAAAATCGACTGACCCAAAAGTCGATTCGGTCGACTGAAGTGTAGCTAAATCAGAGCAGCATCGCAAGCAAGAGCAAGAGCGAGAGCAGCTGTGCGAGCAAGAGCAATAGCAAGAGCAGACCAGGCAGGGGACCGAGAGCAAGAGCAGAGCAGCAGCGTGAGCGAGAGCTAAAGCAGCAGAAGCTCCTACTGATGTGGACGTCGCCGCCGAGGGAGCGACTCGATGGAGGAAGTGGCCGGCGACGCCGCCGTGGATGGAGCCGCGCTGTGTCGGCTCGGGACCGAGCGCCGGCAGCACTGTGAGATCAAATCAAGAAGAAAATGCGGCGATTAGTGTACAACCTCTTTGGTGGCGCCGATTAGGCTGCAGCTTCATCCGAGGAAAAGGTGATGATGATGCTCTTCCGATGGTGCAGGTGAAGACGGCGGTGTGGGAATGGAGGTGGCGCAAAACACGAGGGGAACATCGGGGCAGCTCCTTGGAGGTGGAGGACGGGGTGGCTGAACCGGCGGGACGATGAGATCGATGACGGATCGTCATCCGGTACGGTGAATGATGGACGTCGAGGTGTTGCTGTGGATGACGTCGTCGGGGAAGAGGCTACGGCTGGGTGGCGGACGGAGCAGGGTGTGGGGTTTCATCGCGGGTTTTCGCGGCCTCGGTGTACGAATGGGTGGACGGATGGGATGGCAGTGGGGAACCATGGCTTAGAGATGTGCTTGTCCGAAATGTGGGGTAAGTTACGAAAGTACCCCCACCGATTTGTGGCGGTTCTTTCGGTTCAGGGGTACCACGGGCATTTCGCGTGTCGGGATTTCACAGGAGGTGGGAGTTTTCGCGCGCATTGTAATTCCGGAATAGCAAGGCGCAGGTTGAGATGGAGGGAGTTGTCGGAGCACAACAAGACAAAGATATATCTTAAATATTTCGGGCTAACAAGGTGCGGGTTGAAATTTCCGGACAAGCCTAACATGTACTGTACCAAATCAATGCGCACTACAAATGTCATTCAGAAGTTTGAATTCATGTTATGTTCAATTAAAATATTTCTCTACGTGTATAATGCATGCAACCTACTACTCAAATGAACGTTTTAGTGCATTCCAAACGTATATACTACCGCTTCAATATGAACTAAATTTGAATTCGTTTCTCTATTTGAATAAGATCTACAGTAATGATTGTTGTGAAGTCAAATCATTTGAATTTGTTTCTCTGTTTTAATAAGATCTACAATCATCATTATTGTCAAGTTAAACCATTGTTTGTGTATTATCTTCACAGCACACCACATGATTAGTCTCGAGTTACATATGAACTATGTGTACTATATGACTCGAACTAGATTTTTTGAATCCACTTTATTTTGATTTCAAATCACATTACATTTCTAGCTCTAGCTAGATCTACATAATCTAAACCATGTCTCATATGTATAATGTGTTTATCACATTATGTATGGTGCCCCGCCCCCTACGCCTACAAGTATTTAGATGTGAGTTGCAAACACCACACATTACCACAAATTCAAATAAAATGTGAGAATGTTCGATATATAGTATTGTTTAGATTGTTCGATATTTAGTTGTAAGCTGCAAACGCCACACATTATCACAAATTCAAATAAAATGTGAGATTGTTTGATGTATAGTACGGTTTAGATTGTTCGGCATTTAGCTGTGAGTTGCAAACGCCATGCATTATCACATTATGGTATAACATGTGCACAGCACGTGTATCACCGCTATATTCATGCATGCAATATTTAAAACACTATGATCTCCTATTCAAATATATGAATCCACTTTCATATCAAATTATGATCTTTGTTAGTCTCTTAGACCCACACAATCCTCTAACCTTTGTAGATACCACTAACTTTCTCTCGTGCATGCACACGCCCTCC
Organism: Triticum urartu; assembly: GCF_056163025.1. Taxonomy (NCBI): domain Eukaryota; kingdom Viridiplantae; phylum Streptophyta; class Magnoliopsida; order Poales; family Poaceae; genus Triticum; species Triticum urartu. Next base: position 280,061,723 of record NC_141877.1, read on the forward strand.
TCGCCCTCCCCCTCCCTCGGCATTCTATACACCGGGCACATTCATTTTTTTCTTTAGGTCATTCTCCCAGAGTCTCCACAACTCCTTTCCGACACACACCGATCGATAAACCTCTCCAGCAATGCCTGCCTACAACATACACACACACCTTGAATCTCCTCCTTTATGTGTCCTTGCCTCGTGTCTCTCATACGGTCAGACACACGTGTAAACTCTCGCCCCTCTTTTCATCGATCTCACAACCACACACTCCTCCCCCTATCTAGCTAGCAGTTGGGCCTCTCGCACCACCTCCTAGCTCCATTCTCTCTGTCTATCCGTCTCGCTGGGCCTTATTTGCCTCTAACAAATGGATGTACACCGACCGATCTCTCGCTATACATATAGCTAGCTAGGTCCTTATAACTCGTTTTTACCCACACGCCAATCGATCTACCTCATTAGTTGTGTCTCTCCCTTCCTCCGACAAACAACAATTGATCTACCGATCTAGTTAGGTTTGCTTACCAAACACATGGTTCCCCTTCACCATCCACGGATGCGTCCCGACAGATCTATCATGCACAGGCACAAACAGAAACACATCCCCACTCTTATTAATAACATTATAGTTCCACCCTCAATTTGTCTAGTAGGCCTCTCCCACCATCTTCGAGAAGCAACTCCATCACCCATCCAGCACTCTGCCCCTCTCCCTCCCTCCCCCTCCCTCTCTCTCTCCTCTCTCTTTGTCCCATCATATTTCCCGTCCTTCAGTTATGTATGGATGTCGACCGATCTCCCTCAAGACATAGCTGGGTCTCTCCTTCTCAACACATATACGAGTCGTTCTACCTCTATAGTTAGGCCTCTGCCTACCCCTCCCCCCACCCCTCCCCCCCACACACACCGATACATCGAGCGCTCTAGTCATGTCTCCCTGCCACACATAAACTTGACATGTGCCCTCTAACGTTCCCGTAGGCCAGTAGCCCTATATCTTTGACTTGCACACACACACAATTTCGATGGCTCTCTTCATCGATCTCGCACCCACCCACTTGATCCTCTCTTCGACTCTATCGATAGCTATGACCCCTCCCTCTCTTCTTGTGGATTGCCCGATCCTCTATGTATGATATGGCTAGGCCTCCATTTTCACACACATTGCATGCAAAATTTTGTTTGAGATGTCATCGACACATATTCCCACAAATAATTCACGAAATCAACCCCCCACCCCACCCCCACCCCAAAACAAAAAACACTCACGAACGCGGTTTGTATCTCTCACACACACCTACGTAGGTGGGGGACGTGCACGAAGAGAAGAGGTGCATGCACGGTGCACGTACTCCCCTCTCTTTCCCAACCACACCCGCACGGGTACACGGTGGAGCTCATTTCTGTACGAAAAAGGCAGACCACATGGTAATTTGGCACGCGTACTGGTTGTCCACTTGGTGGAGGGAGGATCGTCTACCACGGGTGAACAAACAAATTGCGACTTGACGTGTTATGTTAAAAAAAAGAGGCAAACCATGTGGGGCCTACCTTAGAGGCAAGGCTCTATACACTGGAGTACTTTTGATGTGTCCCGTCAACTCGCAGAACAAGGAGAAGCTTGCTTAGTACGCCGTCTCCCCCATTCCTAAATATAAGTCTTTGTAGAGATTTCACCATGAACCACATGCAGATGTATATAGATGCATTTTAAGTGTAGATTCATTCATTTTGTTCCATATGTAGTGGAATCTCTACAAAGACTTATCTACTAGTAATAGCTAGCCCCCACTACTAGGAATTCTCTATCCTCTCCTTGAGCCACATCATCAAAATTGATGTAGCCGTTAGATGAAGTAAATCAGTCCATAATAGCCGTCTAATCTCGACGTTGAGAGGCTCCGCACTAAGACACATGCAAGCATGCAGAAATACCGTGGCACATGCATGTGAGTGGGTTTTAAATCACATCAACATGTCTGCATGCAAGCATGCACCGGTAGCATGCATGTAAGTGAGCTTTTAAGTCCCATTAACATGTCAAAAAGAAAAATATAATCCCATTATGCAGTAGGAGTTGGCTGATCTTTTTTCCTTACGTGGGATGATCTAAATGACGATGGGAGTTTATTTAGTTTGGCTACCACATTTGTCATGCGGTTATAGAGTTTTTTTTAGTTCTATGAAATCGATAATTTTGCGCAGAGAGATATACCGCTGTTCTGCGGCAACGCGCGAGGACTCATCTAGTAATATTTAGGAACGGAGGGAGTACTATGTAAAGAGTTAGGTGTCGCATAGTGATAGTGTGAGGTGGGCCATGTAATCACTGAGCCTGCGTGTTTTCACTGCTCTTGCACGCCTCTGCTGTAAGAATGGAGAAAATTGTAATCTAGTAGTAGTACCTCCTTTCGCCGAAAGCGTGGGACATCCAGCAGTCCTACCACCTCAGTAATAAAGACCAATGAGCCGTCAAATCACATAGACCCAGCAGTAAGTTGGACGGATGAAGCAACCATCACTCTTGCGCCAGTGAGAGGTCGCGTCCGCTCTGCCCGGGCATGAATGCGGGGCCGATTCTTTGGAGCAGCGCTGTCAGTTTCGGGCGGGAAGCGCGCGCGGATGATGGAGGGGCTTTGGGTGGGCCAGGCTGGTCAGGAGCGGGCGTGGCAGCTGTCCGCATGTCCCTACCGGACACGCCCGGAAACGAGAGGATGCACCGACTCTCGCGGCTAAAATCGTACACTACACAACATCTCTCTGTAGGAGTAGGTCGATCTGTCGCTCTCTCTAATACACACATGTTGTTAAACACACACACACACACACACACATACACACACGCACACGCACGCACCTTGGTCCCGTTGCACCTTCTAACATGACTTAATTACACCTAGACGGAGGGAGTAGTAAGTATACGAGATACGGTGGCACACTGACTTAAGTCGAATACAAGTGCCCAAAATCTCTGTGCATGTTATAATAAGGATTCACTTAAAATAGTACGTGAGCGAAGAGAGGGATCAATTGGGCGGTGTTCCCGAGCAGCAGCGAGATGTGTGAGGTAAGAAACACCGCTGACGCTTTTAATTTTTCTTATTAATTTGTGTGTTTCACCCTCTGACTGGTGGGACCCAACGTACTACGTGGAGAGAGGTAAGGTGACTAAGGCTGCATTATTTCTGCACCACTGTGGATAGTCTTACCACCAAAGCCACATGACACAATTATGATTGAAATCCCAATGACTCCCACACACACAAAAAAACATGGCATGCCTGTCACACGAATGCAGGAATGTATAAAAGGTTATTTCCCTCTCGTTGAACATAACGGTAGGGTTGTGTAGCTGGTTAGCCTGTTCGCTCATCAAACTTGAGGTCTCGGGTTCGATAACTACACTTGAGCATAATTTGTGCCAGGAGGATTCTTTGACTGGTCAAAATGTTTTCTAGGGTTTGCACGCTTCACACTCTCTCTCCAGTATATATATACACGCTGGAGCCTCAGCGCTTGTAGTTGCTCTCTTCACACTCTCTCGCCCTCTCCCGCTGGAGCCTCAGTGCTTATAGTTGCTCTCTTCACACTCTCTCGCCCTCTCCAGATCTAAACAAGACTTAGTTGGCCTCTCTCTCCCCTCACTGCTGCTCAAAGAGCTGGCAGGATCCGTCCACCGGGAAGGGAAGGAAGCTTAACGTTGTCGCCGTCGGCGAGGGACTACCGGCGCAGTTGTTCACTTTCCACCCAGCGGCGGCGCGGGAGGGCCTCCGACCCCTTCTTCTTCGTCGTTGTTCCGTCGCCCACCGAACCACGCCCCAAGAACCTTAAGGTATAATTTACTAACTCCACATGCATTGCTCTAGCTGCATGTATACCATGAATCAAGGACGTGGTTCAAAGAGGAAAGGAGTGGGGGAAAGTAGTGGGAAAAGTTGTATATAGCATGAATCTAGGACATGGTTCAAAGAGGAAATGAAGGGGGAAAGTTGTATAGCATGTATCTAGGACGTGGTTCAAAGAGGAAAGGAATGGGGGAAAGTAGTGGGGAAAGTTGTATCGCATAAATCTAGGACGTGGTTCAAAGAGGAAAGGAAGGGGCGAAAGTACTAGTTCAAAAAGGAAAGGAAGGGACAAGGCTGTAGAGTTTGAGCAGGACTAGATTTGCTGCGCTCACATAGGGAAAGGTGTCTAAAGATAACAAAACTAGGACCAACACAAATATGCTCCTTGGTTGTTTGTTCTTTGTTGCAACAGACCGTGCATGACCACAGTACATCGGTAGATGCACATGGTGCTGGTGCGTCCACTGTCCCGTGCAACTCATTAGCTGTTGTTAATCTAAGGCCCTGTTTGGTTAAAAATTCCCTAGTCCCTACCTGCTTGGTTCCAGGGACTAAACATGGACTAGAGGTTATTAAATGACATGCTAAAAGACCATGTTAACCCTAGTAATGAGCTAATAGAGACAAGGTGCGATGCGTGGCAGGGGCAACTATTGGAAAAAGTCCCAAAAAGACTCCCTCAAGGTCTTCTTTCTTTAGTCCCAAATGCCCACTTTTAGTCCCTAAAAGTCCCTCCTGTTTGATTTAGATGGGATTGACACGAAGTTTTTTTAGTCCCTACACCAAAATATCCCTGTAAACAAAGACCCTCTAATAATGCCGCTGGAATATTGATGCAATGCCACAGTTAAAAGCAAATTACATGTTTAACGAATGTTATTGTTAATATAATCTCTATGTTAATATTAATCAATGCCACCGTTTGAGAAATGCTACTGTCTTGCTTTCTTTCCCATTTACATAAGGTAGATGCTTCTTTTTGTTGGCTTCTGTGTCATCCACCACTATTGACCACTAATTGTTTCCTTTACGCCTCTGTGTAAACAGGGTTATCTACTTCACCTCGTTGCCATTGTGACCTTTTGTTGCACTGCACAAAACACTTTTGTTTTAAGAGTGTTTTGTGCAGTTCAACCAAAATGTCACACCGACAACGTTGCTTGATTGCTTGATCTTAATGGAACTGCACAAGAGGAGATCTTACTTCCTATCCGTTAAGGCGAATTTTGTTCATATCTTCTTCTTGTGAGTTGTTTGAATTCCGCATCATGAGAGGTCAGTACTAGCCTTCTTTCACATGATTCTGCAGTGTGCTTTCATATGTTGTGCTACTTGTACGATAATGTTGCTTGATTTTAGTGAACTGCACAAATGGAGACAAGACTTCCAATCTATATGTGCACCGTAATATCCCATTGAGGTAAGATAAGGATATTTCACAACTGCTGGTCTATATTTTGCCACTTTCATCAGAAAATTCAGTTTAGTACTATACTTGTGCTCCCTAATTGACATGCCAAATCTTATATTGAAGGCGAAGCTTGTCTGTTATTGAACCAAGTGATGAAGGGGAAGAATAAGTGGAAGAAAAACAAAAATCAACTCTCGATGCTATAATGAAACACCGGAACTGTGATGACACAAGTAATGATATAGTTTTGCATCTTAATTTATTGCTATGGCTGGAACGAGCAATTGTTTTGCCACTAATTTGATGTCACTCTTAATGTAATATGTAATTATCTCAACTTCTGCAAACAGGGATCTTCTTTGAAGATACCATATATTTTAGTGGAACTACACAAGAAGATGTTGGAAACATTAAACTAATCGAGGAGTATATAGTAAGCATGGCCACCACTGTAGATAGCAACAGATGGTTCCGGAGAAGTGCTTCATCTATATGCTCTACACAATAAGCCTCCTGACAAAGGTTGGTACTCGCTCACTGATTTCATCCATATGATTGAGCTTTGTCATCTCTATTGGTGTTGTGCTACTGTTTAGATACTGTCATGAAAAAGTGGTATTGTCCTTGAGAAGTGCTTCATCTGTGTTGTTTTAAATATTTCCTTTCCTTTTTTCGAGCAAACAGGGATGCTAGCATTTAGTAGTCCTCTTGTCTTTGCACAACAGGATCATCTTCCTCTGAAGAGAATATGGAGTGCGTGAAGTGACTAGTTCCGATTATGCCACGATGAAGAAGCCATGTCTATCTTCTCATCAGAAGGAGAAGTTGAAGGATGGTTACATTACTCCCCACAAGACCAAACAAACTTCAGCTCAGAAGGGCTGACAAATCTCCATTTGTTTCTGTGATGCACGAGTACAACGTTGTTCTAGGATTCTTTCTGGTGAGTTCCATTTTTCTAAAAGTGTGCTCTACATGGACCATGTATGTGCCTGTTGAAACTGTCAATTCATAGTACAGTTTGCTTTATACTAATCACTTTTTTGTATTTGTGCAAACAGGGGTGCTCAGCTTGATTTCAATGGGAACTGCGCAAAATGTTCATGAATACATCGAATCATTCATTTCCACCACAAGAAAGGAGGTGCCGATAAGTTCAAGGCGTTGCAACATATAAGGGCGAAATCATACAAGCTACACGCGAATTTGGTTGATTTTGGTGGAACTGCACAAAAAGAACAGCTGGTTTATTTAGCATGAGGTGCCATGTCAATGTCCGAACTGATGGCAAACCCTGCCCATTCCACAGTCGTAGGAATTTGATATTTTGGAATGGGACAACCTTGTCAAATTTTGCTCATTGATTTTAGCAAGACATGCGTTTGATATTTTTGAATTGGACGCCCTTTGCTGTCAGCAGCGTCGATCAATTTTTTATTTATTCTTTAGTTGTGAAGTAAATATTGCCTCTGACATGTGAGTCGCTGAGATGCATAATCATCGATTGTTTTGAATGTTCTCTATGAATTGCCAGGCCTGTGTGTTTGATTGCAATGTACAGAAACGCTAAAAAGCTGCTCAAACTCTTTGTACTCCTTTTGTTCCTTTTTACTTCGCACATTGTGAAAGTGCATACTTTTTTGTATAAGATTGGTCATAGTAGAGATACTTTGACTGCAGAAAAAACTTGTATGCAGACTAGAAAGGACCGGAGGGAGTACATGTGAAACTGCTGCAAACGAGGTGATCACCCTGGGAATAATGCTAGTACGTATTGTTTTGCATGTTCATCCAATGCCAGTGATACAGGAATTCAAACTAATCGAAATAAATTCATTCATACACGGTCGGGTTTCATATAAACATGCCGAATTTCATTACATTTCATACATTCTTCAACAAAAAAGGGGTGCGCTGGAGGTATAATTAATTAACCAAAGCTACCCACCTGTGTCCCGCTGAGCCGAACAGAAGCTTCAGTGACTTAACTGTAGGTGTAGTTGCGTAGCTGACATGTGTCATGTTGGGCCCACGTGTCAGTCAGCCAACTACACCAGCAGTTAAGTAGAAGTAGCATTCTTCTCCAGCGCAGCTCTCCGACTCCACGTCACCGCCAAGAAGCTAACCGGCCGTCACTGGTCAACCCTCCTAGCTTGGCTTCAACCGGAGGGTAGCAGCGGTGGCCTTACTTGGACCCGAGCGGCGGCGACCTACTGTGTTCTACTCTTCCTTGTTTTCTGTGTGGCGCGGCCTCGTTGGCAGCGGGGCGGGGCCTCGGTGGAGCCGGCGATGTCCTCTGTCTCGTTGCCGACAGGGTGGGGCCTCGACTGAGCCGGCGATGTCCTCAGCCTCGTTGTTGGTGGGGCGGGGCCTCGACGGAGCCGGCGGTGTCCTCTGCCTTATTGTTGGGGCCGCGGGGCCTCGGCGGAGCAGGGCCTCGTCGACGCCAGTGGAGCGGGGACTCGTCAGAGTCGGCATTGTCCACTACCTCATCCTCGGTCTCACCAAACAGCGCCTCGCCCGCATCATCGCCCTCTTTTCTAGCCTCTTTGTAGGCGGCCGCAGCCTCCGCCACCTGCATGCAGTACCGCCAGCACCCGAGGCGGCCCTTGCGGGCGGAGCGGTACGAGTCGAGCAGCGCCTCCTGCTCCACCCGCTCTGCGGCGATCTGCTCCTCCACCTGCAGGTGCTCCTGGAGGAGATGGTGGTTGTAGGCGGTGTCGGCCTGCGCCTCTCGAAACTGCTCCTCATGCATCTGCCTCACCCTGTCCATATATTGGGCACGGGCCTCGCCGATGGTCATGGTGCAATGCACCGGCGAGGATGGCACATAGGAGGGGGTTGGCGCCGGATCGTCGACTACCATGTTCTCCATTGGGACGTCGTCGTCCTCCGGCTGCCTACCGGCCAGCCGGTCGGCAGCAATGGCTGCCATCTCCTTGTGGTCTGTCGTCTGCCCGTCCCAAAGAGCGCTGGAGCGCGAGGAAGCCATGGTGGGCAGTAGTGGTGTGGACAGGAGAAAGGGAACATATGCGGATGACTGCGGCTATGGCCGGCACAGCAGTTTATATAGCAATGGTGGGCGGGTGGAGGGACGGACGTGTGGCGCCGGAGTAGCCGCCTCGGCAACTGTGTATCATTAATGTGGGCGGCAGATGGACGGACGGACGACACTTGTGTCGTTTGAAGGCGGAGCAATCACCTGCACCGGGAAGTGGGGCGGGCGGTGCTGACTGTTTCGGGCGGAAAGCGCACGCGAGCGAGGAGATGACTTTACTTGGAGAGGATGACTATGGGGACCCACCAGGTCCATAGCCTCACGTACACAAGTGCCTCCTTATTATATATATATATAAACTATAATTTATTTTGCTTCCTCCTGGTTTCCTGACATCACGGTCCCACACCATTGTCAACCTATGTAGTACTCCCGCCTTTCCGGTTTATAGGGCTTATCTCAAAATTTTAGTTTTTCCATTTTATAAGGCTCAATTTGGTTGTTCTCCATCACATGTTCAGACTTCAAGGTGCATTAAATCATTGCATGCAAGTATTAAGAGAAAACTGACCAATGCATGCACTTTATGCATGCATGCATTGCAATTAATGCATTCATAAACATATTTTTTTGAGGAAAACAAGAGCATTAATTGGGTGCTTTTGCAAAGTACAAAAAATATTCCACCACTCATCATCTACCTTGGTTGGTGAGATTTTTGAATTGAGCCTTATAAACCGGAAAGGAGGGAGTAGTCAATAAACGGGAGAATTGCACAAGAAGCGGCCGACAGCTGGGACCAAGCAGCTCAAGCAGTATTTGTGTTACAACAACGAAAACATCGCTGCAGGTATTAATTGGGCGGGCTGTGGCCCGTCAAGCCCAGGCCAGATATCCAGCCCAGATATTAATTTTTTTTCAAGCTGAAAATGGCTAGACCAGCTATAATTTTTTTAGGAATACCCAGGCAAGGTCAAGTTGTTATTCTCCGTCCCGCTGGGCTGCAAATCTTTCCTAGGAAGGGTGCATTAGGCTTAACAAAAAAATGGGCTTTAAGAAATAATAAATGGGATGTAATTATAAAAACTGGGCAGTAACTATAAAAAAATGCACCAAACACGTGATTACTTTATAAAATATTATTTTTGGATATTGAAAATTTTAATTTCATTAATTGTTCCGAGCGCCATGTTTTGTTGGATTTTTACGTAATATAAATTTATATTGAAATTTTATTTAATCTGACTAGAAATTTCGGGATAAAAATATTTCGGATCCCAACAAAATATGGGAAATTTTATTGAATTCTGTTTTGAACGGTTGGTTGAAATGGGCTGTACATTTAACAAACTGTAAATGGGCTGTAGTAAATTCCATTAGAATTCAAAAATGGGCTACACATTCTTACAAATCTCAAATGGGCTATAAGTTCTCTGCCACACACTTCTGGCCTTACTAAGTTGACGCGTCCCCTAAAAAAACAGAGTTGACGTGTATGCAAGGCTTTGTCAACTTATAGTCAACACACGGTTCTAGCAGCAGTAGCCGTTGGATATCCATCCAATGGATGCCATGCTTCTTCTTCAATCTCGGATATTCTAGCTTCACCCGCCCAAAAAATGATTCCTCCCCCTGACATCTGGGGCGCACCATTTCGGAAGCTGACCTGTGGGCCTACTAAGTTGACGTACCAAGGGCTTTGTCAACTTAGTCAGTATAAACGATTCTAGCTGCAGTGACCGTACGATGTCCATCCAATGGCCGTCGTGCTTCTTCAACCTCTGGTCTTCTTCTCCAGCCGCCCAAAGCAGTGCCGGTCGTGCCGCCTGCTCCTGCCTCCCGTGGCCGGCTGTGCTACCGCGGAGGCCTCACCGCCCCCTACTACTCCCACCGCTGGCCAGGCCATCCCTCCACTCACCCACACCCCCTGTTATTATGCGGCGGCGGAAGCGCAGCCAAACCAGTGAACCCTCGTACTCCTCTCCGCGTGTGCATCCACTGCCGCGTCTTCCCCGGCTCCGCTTCGTTCCCTTCCTAGGCCTCGCCGTCGTCCACCGCCCTGGTGCTCTCGGCGCGGCGTGGTCAACGTGGTCAATGAATGACTTCCACCGGACATGGACTGCACGTGGAGAGGCTGACAGCTGGGTCCACAGCAGCCGCAAAGAAGTGCCTCCTTATTACACGCGAAATAATTATTCCTCCACCTGACAGCGGGACCCACCGGACGGGCCACCGTATTTCGCGAAAAATGATTCGCCCCCTGACTGCTGGGACCCACGAGCTACATCTTCGCACGCAAGGAAGTGCGTCCGAGAAAAAATCGATTCGCCCCCTGACTGCTGGGACCCACCAGCTACATCTTCGCACGCAAGGAAGTGTGTCCAAAAAAAAATTATTCGCCCCCCAACTGCTGGGACCCACCAAGTACACCTTCGCATGCAACACTACTAGGAAAAGGCCTACTAATGGCGCACCTAATTTGGCCATTAATGGCGCATTAGTGGTGCGCCATTAGTAGCACGCCATTAGTATCTGGTATACTAATGGCACACCACAGATGCGCCATTAGTATATACAACAGTGCGCCATTAGTATGCCTCCCAGGGGGCCATGTATACCCAGGTGCTTTGGCATACTAATGGCGCACGACAGCAAGATGCGCCATTAGTAACTTCGGCATACTAATGGCGCACTCTTTAGTGATGCGCCATTAGTATCCTTTGGCATACTAATGGCACACTATGATGTGATGCGCCATTAGTATGAATATTAAGTTTTTTTTATTTTTTATTTTCTGTTTTTTGCACAGGTTACAAAATGTATAATTGGACAAAATATAGACAGCACACATCAACAACAGATTCATCGAATACAATAGAAGATTAGTCTCTGAATACAACTCATCATTTTAGTCTCCGAATACAAGTCATCATATTAGTCTCCGAATTGAAAAGACCGAACAAAGATAGAACATTATATTACAAGTCTCGAGACCGCGAGTTTGTCTTCACATTACAAGTCGATATTGATCATCTAAACTACCATCACATAGAAGAGAGCTGCGGTCATCACGATGAGCATCATCACGATGAAACTCGTCTTCATCCGGTTCCTCCAACGCTCCCTCCCCTCTCCCGCTAGATAGCGGGCGTATCTAGATTTGGCCTCGGCCCTAGTGGCGTACCCTTTGTAACTGTTACCGCTGAATCGGTGAACCTGTCTCCGACACTCCTCCCAGTCGTCGTAGACTCCGGGAACCTTACCCTTGTACACGACATACCACGGCATCGCTATGCAGTAGCCAAACGAAACGTTAGTACCAATTCACAGACAATACATAAGCAATATATAAGTATGCAACAGAACAATCGGAAGAGAAAAGCAAGACATTAATAGCATCGATTACATCTTAAGTTGAACGACTCTCGAAACCAAAGAGACATACTACAAGTTCATTAAAGTTTAATTACAACATGAGACTCAAGGGACCGGAGCGTGGATGAAGCCGCCGTCTATCGTGGGAGTCATGAAAGAACGGGCGTTGTCAGCCTGCATTTGTAGGATTGTGTCGATGTCACTGTTGGACGGTTGATTTCTGAGGTAGAACTGCCCCGTGGTACGAAGGACATCTTGATGGATGATTTCCGCAAACTCCGACTAGATGCGAAAGAATTCTTGTCTGATGTCCGCGTCCTGGATTGCCGACACGCTCGCGGCCCAATCTTTGAGTCTACTCGGTAGCAGAAGTTGATGATGGTCCCGTACGATCGCCCGCATGTGATGGATGGCGTAGTAGGCACCCTTCTGACCGCCAGGCGGCTGCTTGACGCAGCAGAACGTCGTATTGTGGGAGAACACGTGCTTGCCGTACTTACGAATAGGCCTGGTGAAGGTGCCTCCAGATTTGACGTAGCCGGGGAGAACATCATCAAGAACCTTCTTGACATTTGTGTAGTCTACGTTCGACTGACAGTCCGGGTCGAAATACGTGGCCATGGAATATTTGGGGCTTAGGAGGATGAGCGTGCAACGTGTGTCACTGCAGAAAACACGGAATGTTAAAAGAAAAACGATCAAAATCTAAGAATTCATATGTTACGGGGCGATTGAGGGGAGGACTTACTCGGGAAAGTAAGGCACGAGGAAGTTATCCTTATCTTGGTTTGCCAGAATGACGCCTTCGAGGTAAGAACTCGCGACTTGCCGGTCCCCAGCGCTGCCCAAGATCTTGGCACGGATGTAGAAGGGGTCGACTATCACGATGTCCGGGGTCTTGTCGCGAATGATCCGCATCTCCATACTCAGCGAAAATAGCCGAACGAAGGTGTAGTGCAGCGGATGAAGGTTCAACATAGCGTGGATGTCATCAAACCGCAGGACGATCGTACCCCCGATGGAGTTATCCACAAAGCCCTTGCCCTCTGGCACCTTGGCCGCGAAAACCGGGTATGCCACATCCTTCTCTCCGAGACGCCGCTTCTCCAAAGAAAGAACACTGTCATGCAGACTCCGCATAGCACCGGTTGCAGCATCGAGCATATTTCTCGGTAGCATCGGCCTACCCGCCACATGCACCCTCCTCGAGATATCCTCAGGTGAAGGTGGCCCATCCTGAGCACGGATCGTACTCGGTGCCGGCTGGCCCGCACCCTTTTTAGTCTTTCTTTTGCGTGCCTTCTTCTTCTCCTGTAATGGGACCGAGTTCTGCTCACAGACCGCCTTCTTGAGTGTGTTGGGGCTGATCATATTTCGCACCTCGCCTATCTGAGGCTCGGTGAAGTCGGCAGCTGGAGGCGTCTCCTGAGAGCTGAACTGCAGACGACGCCTGTTGCAACTTGGCTTCTCCGCGGTACCAGCTAGATCGCGCACGTCTTTTGTTGGGTTGGGTTCTTGAGAAGGAGGCCCCATGAAGTCGCCACCGTACCCATGATCGGCAAAGTACTGATCGACGTTGGCAAATGTTTCGTCGTCGTCGTCGTTCTGATCTTGTGCCATATGCATGTTTGGATCCAGTGGCATAGGGATGTCCGGCACCGTTGCAGCGGTCTTGCCATGGGGCAGACTTGGCGCCGGCACGACTGGCGGTGTTGTCTTTGGGGTGGTGTCCCCCGCCCCCAAATGAATCTGGCTCTTCGGACAAAGCAGGGGCCAGCTCAGGCAGGCGCTGAGGGTCGTCACGTCATCATCGTCGGCCCCGACGGGTCGAATCGGAGGTAACAACTCGTCGCAGCCTGGCAGCACCCGAACCAGTTGAACCCTAAACAAGTTGGGTGGCATCTGGGTACCGTGGAACAAGGGGTTGCCCGGTTGAACGATTTTGCCCTTGGCGACATCGACCAACTCGTTGTTCACGAAGTGCAGGAGAGTGCACGGAACGTCGGCGGCGCCCTGCGAAAACATGTAGGGCGTCAGGGTTGCCCAGTCAAAGGCAAGGAGATGAAGTCCTCGGCCGAGAGAGGCTTAATTAGTTACCGTGATGATGGCGTCGAGCTCGGCTAATGTCGAGGCACCGCCAACGGCGGGCGTGCAGTTGACGGAGGGGCCGCTTGCTGCAGAGGTGCCGGCCGACGTACACCCGGGTGCATTAATCTCCCGTGTCGGCGTCGGAGACACCAATGCCGCCTCCGCCGGAGACACCAATGGCCCCGCCATCGCGTTCTGCGAGTTGCCGGCCATGAAGCTAGGAATCGGGGGCGGCCCCTGTTGGCCGCCCGCAATCCACGCACTAATCCCCTGGATCAAGGTAGGCACAATGGCGGTGATCGTCGCTCCGAGTTGTTGTTGCACTTGCTCTTGGACAATCTCCGGAATCCGCGCCACCTGTGCCCTGAGTTCTTGAACCTCGCGCGCCTGGCTTTCCGAGCTGGTATTTTTCTCCTTTTGCCCACCAGTGTTATAGTATGATGACCATTTTGTCGACAAGCCTTTGCCGGCCACACGACTAGCTGACGTCGGCTTACTGAGCTTATCCTTGTTCTTCATTACATTCAACGCCCTATTTAGAGTGGTGTCCCAAGGGTTGCTCTTAGTCGACCCCGCGCTACTGCTTTCAGTCGCCTGCGGAAGGAATGTGAACCATTTAGAAATTTGGCTTCATTAATTAGAATGCAACCATATGGAGCTAATTACGCGGGGGTGTATTCCTTACCAGAACAAGCTCAAGCGCCCTGGTCTTCGGATCCATGGTAAGCTCCTTTGTTTTCGGGTCCTTCTTGTACCGGGCCCTGACAAAGTTCCTGGTCTGCTTGTCACCGTATTTATCGAAGAGGGGAGGTAGGCCTTGCTCGGCACGGTCCGCCTCCTCCTTGTCCCATATAGGCTCCGCCACTCTGTAACCGCCGGGACCGAGTGTGTGTTCCCCTAAGTTCAGCTCCCGCATTTCTTTCCCCCACTTACTTGATTCGGAGCTTGCGGTGCTCGAGCAATTGATCTTGAAGTCATTGTAGTCATCTGACACGGAACATCGGGACCTTCTCTCCAGCGTAGCTCGGCTCCCAGATCTCCTCGATCCTTCCGTAGTATCTGTCCTTGTCGTTACCGGTGTAGGATTCCATCATTACCCCGGAGTTCTGATAACCATCGCTCTTCATGTCCTTGGCCTCGGTGTAGAATGTGTAGCCGTTGATATCGTACGCCTCATAGGTCATCAGGTTGTGCTCGGCGCCCTGTGACAAGGCGAATATGAGTTGTTCTTCCGCGGAAGAATCCTCATGTAAAGGGTACGACAGAAGCTTCTGCTTGAACCAACGCGTGAAACATGAGTTGTGCTCTTTGAGTATATCTCCGTCCGTCCTCTGTTGGCCTCGGTCATTGTACGTCTTCTTAATAAAGGTTTTGTGCTGTACCACCCAAGGATCGACCACGTCTATGTGTTGTAGCGCGACTAGGTTTGCTCTTTCAAAGTCGGCGAGTCGACCCTCGAAGTCGACATGCATTTCGCGACGACCCTCACGGTGACCCCATCCAGCGAGCCTGCCGAGGTGCCTGTTGACGGGCAGACCAACGGGGTTCTCGATGCCTAGATAATTCGTGCAGTAGGAGATGCACTCTTCGGTCAGAAAGCCCCTGGCTATGCTTCCCTCTGGACGTGACATGTTGCGAACGTATCCTTTGATGACACCATTCATCCTTTCGAACGGCATCATGCTATGCAGGAACGTCGGCCCGAGTTGGATGATATCGTCCACGATATGGACCAGCAGATGCACCATAACGTCGAAGAATGCGGGCGGGAAGTACATCTCAAGCTCGCATAGTATCACCACGATCTCTTCCTGTAGCCTTCTGAGTTGCCTCACGCCAACAGACTTCCGAGAGATGACGTCAAAAAAGTTGCATAGGCCAAATAGGGTTTCACGGACGTGCGCGTCCATGATCCCACGGATTGCAACTGGAAGTATCTGCGTCATCAGCACGTGACAGTCGTGAGACTTCATCCCGCTGAACTTCAGCTTCGATGGGTCTAGGTATCTGCTTATCTTCCCCGCGTAACCGTAAGGAAGTTTTACTCCTACGAGGCAGGTGAAAAACTGCTCGATCTCCTCCTGACTTAGAGTGAAGCACGCGGGAGGGTAGTCATTTCCGGTCTTCTTGGCCTTTTTTCCTTTGTGACGACTTTCCGTGTCCTGCTTCGCCTCATCATCATCATCATCATGATCATCATATATAGCGTGAAGCTCCTGCCTGATGCCCATTGATTTCAAGTCTGCCCTTGCTTTCGGCCCATCTTTGGTCCTCTCTGGCATGTTGAGCAGGGTACCAAGCAGACTCTCGCACACGTTCTTCGTGATATGCATGACATCAAGGTTGTGAGTCACACGGTGGATCTTCCAGTACGGCAAGTCCCAGAAAACAGACCTCATTTTCCATACCTTCAGCAGTGGCTCTGGCGCCTTTCGCTTCTTTCCCGGCTCTGGCGCCTTTTGCTTCTTTCTCGGCAGTGGGCAGTCTTTCCAATTTTTCAACAGCTCGTCTCGCCGCTCCTCGTACGCGGGCGTCCTTGGGGTTCGGTTTCACCATCGAACAGATCCTTGCGTTTTCTCCACGGGTCATCGTCGCGAAGCCACCTTCGATGTCCCATGAACACGGTTTTCGAAGACCCGGGATCTCTATCTAGCTGGCGATACATTGTGTCATCCATGCACCTAACGCATCCAGAAAATCCGTGGACCACCTGCCCCGCGACATATCCATAACCGAGATAGTCGTGCACCGTCGTGAGCAGCGCGGCTCTCATAGGGAAATATTCTTTCTCTGCGGCATCCCACGTATTGGCTGGCGTTTTCCATAGCGTGTCAAGCTCCTCTTTCAGCAGCCCCAGATACAGATTGATGTCGTTCCCTGGTTGTTTCGGTCCTTCAATTAGCATACTCATGTGAATGTACTTCCTCTTCATGCACAACCAGGGGGGAAGGCTGTACATCCACACAAACACAGGCCAGGTGCTATGTGTGCTTCTCTCGCTGCCAAACGGATTGACTCCATCGGTGCTCGCGCCCAGCACGATGTTCCTTGGATCATTCCCAAATTCTGGGTCTTCGAAGTTCAACGCTTGCCACTGGCTCGCATCCTTAGGGTGACTCAGCATCTTGTCTTTTTTATCTATCTCCGGATCATTTGTGTCATCTTCTCGCTTCTTCTCCTCCCTGTCCGCGTGCCAACGCAGGAGCTTTGCTACCTTAGGGTCCGCGAAATACCGCTGCAGACGAGGAGTGATCGGAAAGTACCACACCACTTTTCGAGGAGCTTTCTTCCTCTTCTTGTATCGAGTGACGCCGCACACCGGACATATGGTAGACTCCGCGTGCTCGTCCCAATAAATGATGCAATTGTTCTGCACACATGGTATTTCACGTGCCGTAAATCCAGAGGACACATGATTTTCTTCGCCTCCTCCAAACTGGTCGGGCACTTGTTCCCCTCGGGAAGACGTTCGTGCCAGAATGACATGTTCTCGTCGAAGCATGCGTCGGTCATTTTGTGTTTTACCTTCATCTCCAGAGCCATGAGCGTTACTTTCAGGCGGGTATCCTCGGGCCTGCATCCTTCATACAATGGAGTAACCGCGTCTAACTCAAGTTGATCCATCTTGGCTTTCTCTTGGGCGGCAGCTCTTGCGTTATCCGTCTGCTTGAGAAGCAGCTCTTGAATATGAGGGTCCTGCACCCAGCCCATCGATGGTCCAGCGTCGTCTGCTCCGCCGGCATCATCATCTTCATGATCATGCCCGTCGACTGCTCCGGCATCTTGCTCATCATCATGTCCTACATCTTCTACATGATGACTGTGTACAGCATCACCGTCGTGATCATCTCCTGGGGATTCTTCGTCTTCTCGCCCGCCCGAGCCGCGGTGGTTGTCTTGCTACCCTTCCTCATTTCTTGCCCGGCCCCCATGGACGACTTCGTAGTCATCTTCATCACCTTGCCACCGATAGCCATCCATGAAACCACGCAAGAGCAGGTGGTCCCGCACCTGCCCGGATTCCGAGTCCGCAGTAAGGCTCTTCAGCTTGCATCTTCGACACGGACATCTTATCTCCATCTCGTTCTTTTGAAGCATCTCGGCCTTCGCGGACCTCAAAAACCTATTCACGATGCCTTCGGTCATCATGCGGACCATGGTCGCCTGTGGGGTAGAGCAAAATGATATTTTAGAACCAAGAAAAAATTTGGCATGACTTTCCCTAAAAATAGGACCAAAAAGAATGCTTAATGCCAAAATTCTCGCCGAAACGGAAATGAATCAACATTCCAGCAAAATATTGGCAACTATCGAATTTCAAATACCGGTACACCTCCAAACACAAACACATATGCAACACCACAAACATATGCAACACCACGAACATACATAGATCTAGCTAGGCCATAAAAAGTGCATGTGCACATTGTTGTAGGGAGAACAACATAAATATAGCTTCCCCCCTTACTTACCTATCAAAACAAGGTAATTTAACCACTTAAATTGAATGAATCTATGGTGGAAATGAGGTGAAAAAGAGGAGGCACCCGAGACAAGGAGGAGGTGGAGAGAATGAAGTGGGGAGAAAGTGAGTGTGGGTAGGAGAGGCTGTCCAAAATATCTTGTTGCTGCCCACTTACTAATGGCGCACCAACTCTAAATGCGCCATTAGTAATCCAGGTCACTAATGGCGCACCTCCTGGTGGTGCGCCATTAGTAGTTTTGCAAAAAAAATACTAATGGCGCACAGTCCCACAGTGCGCCATTACTAGTTTAAACATGTAATGGCGCACGGTGGAACAGTGCGCCATTAGTAGTTTTGCAAAAACAGGAATAAAAAATATAATAAAAAAAACAACATTAGTGGCGCACTTTCCAGCTGGTGCGCCATTACTAGTTACAACTAGTAATGGCGCACTATGTCTGGATGCGCCATTAGTATGTTTGGACAGGCGCACTAGTTAAAAAAATTTTGATACTAATGGCGCACCCGGGGCCAGGTGCGCCATTAGTAGTTTCAACTCTAATGGCGTATAAGTAGGTGGTGCGCCATTAGTATATACTAATGGCGCACCGCTTGTCTGGTGCACCATTAGTATCAATCCCATCTATAGCCCTTTTTCTAGTAGTGCAAGGAAGTGCGTCCGGGCAAAAAAACGATTCGCCCCCCTGACTGCTGGGACCCAGCAGCTACACCTTCGCACGCAAGGAAGTGCATCCAGAAAAAAAATGATTCGCCCCCCCCCCCCCCGACTGCTGGGACCCACCAGCTACATCTTCACAGGCAAGGAAGTGCCTGACAGTCGGGACCCACCTGGTCAAAGTGTACGTAGCGTTGTCATTCTGGTCGCGAACGTGTACGTACATACTGGTCGATGTAGAGGCGCGCACATGTCGTAGTAGAGGCGCACATGTAGCATGTACACGTACGTACAGCGGCCAGGGTGCAAGAAAGAAAATACGGCCACGTATGTGTACATACGGGCAGGGTCTCGAACGCCTACTCGCGCATACGTACGGCTGGGGCTCGTGTACATGGTTGGGTCGGAACGGAGAAACAGCGTCGTCGTCGTGTTCATGGGGAGGCAACGGAATGTGTTGTGTTCATGGGGAGGCAACGGAATGCGTCGTGTTCATCGGGAGGCAACAGAATGCGTCGTTTTCATCGGGAGGCAACGAAATGCGTGAGAGCCAACCGGCTAGGTCGGAACGGAATGCGTGGTCGTGTTCATCGGGAGGGCTTGGATGGAACAAGCGATGGAAACGAGGCCTGGCGTACCCCAGAACGGAGGAAACGGACCTCCTACGGTCGAAACGGGGGTCCTGTTAATCGGGAGGGGTGTGGCGTACCACAAAACGGAGGAAACGGACCACCTACGGTCGAAACGGGGGTCCTGTTGATCGGGAGGGGTGTGGCATACCGCAAAACGGACGAAACGGACCTCCTACGGTCGAAACAGGGTTCCTGTTCATCGAGAGGGGTGTGGCGTACCGCAAAACAGGACTCCACGGGATACTGTTCATCTCCACCGTCGACCTCCTCCAGCCTCCACGGGCTACTGTCGACCTCCTCCAGCCTCCACGGGCTCCTGTTCATCCAGCCTCCATCGCGCTACTCCACTGGCTACTGTTCAACCACCCCTCCATCATCTACTGTTCATCCAGCCCTCCACACCACGGGGTCATGTTCAACCACCCCTCCACGGGCACCCCTCCACCGTCTACTGTTCATCCAGCCCTCCACCACACCACGGGGTCATGTTCATCCAGAGGCAACGCCACCGCTCACTGTTCATCCAAACCCCACCGCAACGCTCACTGTTCAACCCAGAGGAAGCATCGATCGGCTTCAGTTAGCAGTAGTAGCGAAGGAATTGCTCGATCGGGTTCAGTTAACATCCATCGATCGATCGCTCGGGTTCAGTAATGCGTAGCCTGCAGTGCAATCGCTGGGGTTCAGTTAGAGCCCAATGCCTCGCTCGGGTTCAGTTAGAGCCAACGCCTCGCACACACGCGCGTACGTGTACGAGAGAAACACGCATCGCTCGGCCCCCGACCTCCCACCGTAACCGTGAACTCCCCGAAATTTTTCTCGCCCTCGCTTCTACCACGGTTTTTTTCGTCATGGACGGCCCAAAGAATGTCATGCAGCTGCGTCTCCGGCCCGCCCAGGACGAAAAGCCTATTTTCTGTCATGATTTTTTGTCATAGAAGTAGGATCCCACCACATCTATGATGATACCGGGTTTTGTCACAATTATCGTCATAGAAGTGTCATATGTATGAAAGGAAAAAAATTCGTTCGGCCCAAAATGTCATGGATGTGTCTTTTTTTGTAGTGAGCTCAAGTGCATCCGTTGCATGGCAATCCCTACTCACTCGCATTGATATCTATTGATGGGCATCTCCATAGCCCGTTGATACGCCTAGTTGATGTGAGACTATCTTCCCCTTTTTGTCTTCTCCACAACCACCACTCTATTCCACCTATAGTGCTATATCCATGGCTCATGCTCATGTATTGTGTGAAGATTGAAAAAGTTTTGAGAATGTCAAAAGTACAAAACAATTGCTTGGCTTGTCATCGGGGTTGTGCATGATTTAAATATTTTGTGTGGTGAAGATAGAGCATAGCCAGACTATATGATTTTGTAGGGATAACTTTCTTTAGCCATATTATTTTGAGAAGACATAATTGCTTTGTTAGTATGCTTGAAGTATTATTATTTTTATGTCAATATGAACTTTTGTCTTGAATCTTTCGGATCTGAATATTCATACCACAATTAAGAAGAATTACATTAAAATTATGCCAAGTAGCACTCCGCATCAAAAATTTTGTTTTTATCATTTACCTACTCGAGGACGAGCAGGAATTAAGCTTGGGGATGCTTGATACGTCTGCAACATATCTATAATTTTTGATTGCTCCATGCTATATTATCTACTCTTTTGGACATTATTGGGCTTTATTATCCACTTTTATATTATTTTTTGGGAGTAACCTATTAACCGGAGGCCTAGCCTAGAATTGTTGTTTTTTGCCTGTTTTAGGGTTTCGAAGAAAAGGAATATCAAACGGAGTCCAAACGGAATGAAACCTTCGGGACCGTGATTTTCTCAACGAACAAGACCAGAGAGACTTGGACCCTACGTCAAGAAAGGAAACAGGAGGCCATGAGGTAGGGGGGCGCGCCCACCCCCACCAGGCGCGCCCTCCACCCTCGTGGGCCCCCTGTTGCTCCACCGACGTACTCCTTCCTCCTATATATACCTACGTACCCCCAAACGATCAGATACGGAGCCAAAAACCTAATTCCACCGCCGCAACTTTCTGTATCCATGAGATCCCAACTTGGGGCCTGTTCCGGAGCTCCGCCAGACGGGGCATCGATCACGGAGGGCTTCTACATCAACACCATAGCCCCTCCGATGAAGTGTGAGTAGTTTACCTCAGACCTACGGGTCCATAGTTAGTAGCTACATGGCTTCTTATCTCTTTTTGGATCTCAATACAATGTTCTCCCCCTCTCTTGTGGAGAACTATTCAATGTAATCTTCTTTTTGCGGTGTGTTTGTTGAGACCGATGAATTGTGCGTTTATGATCAAGTCTATCTATGAATAATATTTGAATCTTCTCTGAATTCTTTTATGTATGATTGGTTATCTTTGCAAGTCTCTTCGAATTATTAGTTTGGTTTGGCCTACTAGATTGATCTTTCTTGCAATGGGAGAAGTGCTTAGCTTGGGGTTCAATCTTGCGGTGTCCTTTCCCGGTGACAGTAAGGGCAGCAAGGCACGTATTGCATTGTTGCCATCGAAGATAACAAGATGGTGTTTTCTTCAAATTGCATGAGTCTATCCCTCTACATCATGTCATCTTGCTTAAGGCGTTACTCTGTTTTTAACTTAATACTCTAGATGCACGCTGGATAGCGGTCGATGAG
Source organism: Triticum urartu (assembly GCF_056163025.1). Lineage (NCBI taxonomy): Eukaryota > Viridiplantae > Streptophyta > Magnoliopsida > Poales > Poaceae > Triticum > Triticum urartu. The sequence goes on from NC_141877.1 coordinate 280,083,870, forward strand.
TGGAGTAATAGTAGTAGATGCAGGCAGGAGTCAGTCTACTTGTCTCGGACGTGATGCCTATATACATGAGCATACCTAGATATTCTCATAACTATGCTCAATTTTCTCAATTGCTCAACAGTAATTTGTTCACCCACCGTAGAATACTTATGCTCTTGAGAGAAGCCACTAGTGAAACCTATGGCCCCCGGGTCTATCTTTATCATATTAATCCCTACTACTTAGTTATTTCCTTTGCTATTTACTTTGCCTTTATTTTACTTTGCATATTTATCATAAAAATACCAAAAATATTATCTTATCATATATATCAGATATCACTCTCGTAAGTGGCCTTATAGTGATTGACAACCCCTATTTGCGTTGGTTGCGAGGATTTATTTGTTTTGTGCAGGTACGAGGGACTCACGCGTAGCCTCCTACTGGATTGATACCTTGGTTCTCATAAACTAAGGGAAATACTTACGCTACTGTGTTGCATCATCCCTTCCTCTTCGGGGAAAACCAACGCAGTGCTCAAGAGGTAGCATCGATTATGATGTAGTCTTCAGGATGGTTGTCCTCCTCAGGTTTGGGATCTCCCATGAATAATCCTAGCTTCTTCTTCAAGTCTTCATTCTTCTCTAGTAGTACTGCAATTTCTTCTTCATATCCATCGCGTGTAGACTTGAGTTCCTCTTCTACCTCCATGTTCCTGGTCATCACTTTCTTCATGTCTATCATGCTGGCGCACATCTGGTTCTCCTGACGACAAATGTGCTACTTAACTCCTGGATGTAGGCTGCAATGGATCTATCCTTCCTGGTGCAAATCATCTCTCATTGCTCGTCTCGGCGTCCACATATCTGGTAGATGGTGTCCTTACTATCCTTGTCGTATACCTTGCCGATGCATCCCATGGCGATGTGGGCGGCCATGCTCTTTCCTAGACTCCAGGTTGGTGCATCAAAGGAAAACTGTATGGGCTCAGTAACTAGCGTGAATGTCCTTCCTAGAACATGAACTCGAATCATCCAGTGCTCCTCTTCTGGTAAAGTGGCAGTGTAGGTCCCGGTGAAACTTTGGTATGCCGATGCGCAGGTACCTAGTGACTTCCTTCAAGTGTCCTCCAAAAGGTGTGTCGTCATCCGGTTGAGTGGACTTGTTCCTTGGGTCTGCCATCTATAGAGTACAAAATGGAGAGAAGGCATAAATGAGTAGATAAGAGCATCATGTGGCTTGTCCTAGTGGTCGCGTCCTACAGTCAGCATGTGCTTTAATACCATCTTGTAGCGACCCGACCTCAGATGGTCAAGTCTCTGTGCTTAAGTGTCATCCCTGGATTGGTATTGTTGACACACACAGTACTCGAGGATTTATAACAGAGTTCAATCACACACTTATTATATCAAATGTCTCAAAAGAGAACTTATTACTATAATATGGCTGAAGGCCATCTAAACACGATAACAGCGAAAGCTTCGAAGGTAGAAGAGTCCATCCAACTCCACGACAAAACTGAGTGCATGACAACGACCTAGCGCACCTTACTCTTCGTCTGAAAATTCTGAAACATAATACGTTGCAGCCTGTGTAGGTTAGCACATGGAATATGCTGGCAAGATAACACAATAGAGAAATGAACAAATAACAACTATCACTACATGCATATATGGCTGGTGGAGGCTCTACGGTTATCATTTGCATAAAGCTATTTTTTCCTACAACAAAGTAATATATTTTATTTAACTATCAAGTTGGTTGAAAATTATTGAGAAGGTTCCTCCAACTCAATCCCAAAATAATAATTATGACCAAACAAGTTAATTAAGTAGAGTGATGAGATCAAACCAATAATTCAAGTACCAGATACTCAAAAATGTCCATAACTGGGACACGGCTAACTATGATTAGTTTATACACTCTGCAGAGGTTTGCACACTTTTCTCCACAAGACTCGATCTCCTCCATTGGATTTTATCGCACTACATGATGTTTGAGAAACGGATGACCGAGACACAGTCTTTCAGAAGCATTAACTCTTTACTCTAGGTAGACAATACCACCTACATCCCCTACATCTGCTACCCCACCACTGAAAGAGGTCACACAACTTACTCAACTATGCTAGAGCCCATAATGGCTTGTGGCTGCACACGGAAGTTTCTAGCATGAATAATCTTATGATCCCTTTGAGACTGGGTGGCAAACCATAGGATGATCACAGGGGTTCTCCGGGATATCCTAGGACAACACTGGATTGCTCCAGGTGCCCGCAACCAATCCACCCAGATGTGTATTAAAGTAGCCATCTTAAGTTTAACCATTAATAGTAACTCTCACATCTGTCATGGATCACTCAAACCAAACCACGCCTACGAGCATAGCATAGCAGTATAAGCATAACGTAGAACTCCCAGGGTTTGAATAAAAGTCCATAGGTTTCTACCTCATCAACTACTTCCCAATTACCCACATGTTGTCAAATCCTACTCATGCAATGATTGAGGGTTGAAACTAATGCATAAAAACTGGGTAATAAGGGATATGATCAAAGTGTTACTTGCCTTGCCGATGATCGAAAAACCCTAGTGATTCGTAGTAGCAAGCCTCGCACTCCAAAAACTCTATCATGAACAAACAATAGCATACATAAGCACTCAAGCATAAGATGCAAAGGTACAACCCAAAAGAAAAGATCCAAACTGAAGGTTCAAGTGAAGAGCTTCGATTTGCAAAAAGAATCAATCGAATTGAAGCTACGAAACTCAAACTACGATCAAAAGAAGTTCAAAATCAAATCTGCTTGAAACCAAATTTTAAATTTTCAAAATCATATTCAAGTTGATTATCTGGAAAGAGGGGAACAAGACAAAGATTTGGTGCTGGTTTCATTGGATTTGGACAAACGAGCAAAAAGTAGCGGAGCTTTAAAGTTCAGGGACTAATCTGCGATAGAAGTTATTACGGATCGGTCCCTGGCCAAAAATAAAACTAAAAAGAAAAAAACTATCGAGCGAACATTCGCTAACAGATTCTAATGAACAAAAACTGTTCATTAAAATGATCTAACCAGCGAACGTTTACTAATTAGACTAAAACAAAAAAAGAAAAACCGATCTAAAAAATAAACTGGGAAAACGAACGGTTTTTATACCATTTAACCGGAGAAAACCGACGACGGAATCCGGGGCGGTGGCGAGATCCAGCGGCTCCGGTGACGGGGCGACGGCGGCGAGGTGGGGCGACGGTGCGGGGAGGCGAAGCGGGGCAGCGGCGGCGCGGGCGGCGGCTTGCGGCGACGGCGACGACTTGCGGCGGCGGCGGCGCTGGCGATGGTGGGGCGGGGTGAGGAGAGAGAGGTCAGGGGGAGGCATTTATAGGAGGGGGTGCGAGTCCAGCTTGCGGGAGGGGACAAGCGGGGCGGCGGTGGCTCCAACCCGGACTCTGGCGAGAATTCGGTGCGAGCACGTGGACGAGGCGCGGCGCGCTGGGCCGGTGTCGGTGTCAAAACCGGCGGATCTCGGATAGGGGGTCCCGAACTGTGCAGCTAAGATCGATGGTAACAGGAGACGGGGGACACGATGTTTACCCAGGTTCGGGCCCTCTTGATGGAGGTAATACCCTACTTCCTGCTTGATTGACCTTGATGAATATGAGGATTACAAGAGTTGATCTACCACGAGATCGTAATGGCTAAACCCTAGATGTCTAGCCTGTATGATTGTGATTGCCTCTACGGACTAAACCCTTCGGTTTATATAGACACCGGAGGGGCCTAGGGTTGTACAGAGTCGATTTACAGAGGAAGGAATCTTCATATCTGAACGCCAAGTTTGCCTTCCACGCAAAGGAGAGTCCCATCCGGACACGGGGGGAAGTCTTCTGTCTTGTATCTTCATGACCCATCAGTCCGGCCCACATTACATATCTCGGACACCCGAGGACCCCTTAATCCAGGACTCCCCCAGTAGCCCCCGAACTAGACTTCAATGACGATGTGTCCAGCGCGCTAATAGTCTTCGGCATTGCAAGGCGGGTTCTTCCTCCGAATACTTTAGAGCGTCTGATCCGAGGAGTTATACTCAGATTTCCATTTAATGTCGTACCCATTGGCTTCTGCGCCTCCATCGCTTTGGCTTCCACGTGTCGAGCGAACACGAAAGGTCAGAGTATTTTTGCACATAACACCCTGGCCATGTAAGAAAGGCGTATATTTAAGTGGATCGGATCTCAGATGCCATCTCACACCAGGCGGAAAATCCTTAGAGCTTGCTAGGAGAAACCATTCCAACATGGCTAGCGTTCCCAGTTCGTCCTCCCGCCCCCACGGCTCTGAAAAAGGAGATTGGGAGAAATGTTCAGTATCCCATGACCAGTTGAGTAAGCTTCAAACATAGGGATTCCTTCCCCCCGCGGATCTAGTCCCCGTTCGGGCAAGATTAACCTCCTTTACAGGCGAACCCTGGCCGAAAACTTCCCTAATCCAACTAGGGGGCAGCGAGTGTGCTTCATATCCTTCTTAATAAGAGGCGTCGGGTTTCCAATCCACCCTTTCCACCGAGGTCTACTATAGTACTACGGCCTCCAACTGCACAACCTCACTCCAGCCTCCATCCTGCATATCGTGGGTTTTGTCGTTCTTTGCGAGCTATTCCTGGGCTGTGAGGCCCACTTTAATTTATGGAGGAAACTTTTCTTCCTCGTCCTTCGTACTCATAAGGGATCTGTATTCGAGGTGGGCGGCACCGAGATATGGCGCATAGCTGGGACCGGATACTTGTCCGGTATGCCGAAAAAGGCATTCGAAGAGTGGCCCTCGGAGTGGTTTTATATCGAAGATGTCGCTCTCCCCGACCCAGTCTGAATGGGCCTTACCGAATTTTCCAGCGCTCCGTTGAAGAAACACCACAGCTGGCGTCCTCAGAGCCTCGAGGAGGAAGACAACGCAGAAGTCCAACAATTAATGGGAAAGATAAGGACACTTGCCCAGTCCGGATTATCAATAATCGAGGTAATGGCAACTTCCATAATGCGAGGTGTTCAGCCATTCCAATTCAGAGGGCTCCCTATGTGGTACTATAATGGGGAAGTGGACACCTCACGCTGCGGACGGAAGGGTCAGGACACCCCTGCCGCTCTGGCCACAATATTGGTCGATCTGTATAAAGGAGAGAAAGAGGAGTTTACTCATCTTAAGCGCCAAGAGGGATTCTCCATGTACAATCCCCCTAGCTGGGTGAGTTTTAATCCTACCTCCTTACTCAATCCTTTCCCCAAGTCATGTTTAATTGACATTTACCCGTCCATTCTTAATAGGAATGGCGGAAGGCTATCACGGAGATTTATAGTCCCGCTCCATAGCCGGAGGACCATAACCGGGACCTCGATCTCGAATTCGAAGAGGATCCGGACATATTTGTAGAATTCAAATAGGGAGTCTTCTACCAGGCGAGCGATGATGGCACAGAAGTGGCCATCATGGATGATTATCCTGGATTCCTTCTTGCCTCACATGTAAGTAACCAGGAGACATCTCCTCCGAAAGAGCTTCCTCATTATTCCTCACCAACTGCACTGTCTCGTGCTCCAAAGGGGAGGCACTCGGCGCGTCATGCTGCACCAGAGGCGTCCCATAAGAGAGCGGCGCCTACGTCGGGCGGATCATCAAAGAGGAAGGCAAATGACAACATGGTCGAGCCTTCATCAAAGAGGTATGGCTTTAAATATGCCCCCTGGCAGTCACATTGAACCGTGACATTGTCCACTGTGTTTTATCAGGAAGAGTGTTCACCGGACTATGTCCGGGGATCCTGCTGGTCGCGCCTCCATCAGTCAGGTTCCAGACCCTGCCTCTAGGGCGGGGGCTGACACGGGAGTGGCACCGGATTGTCCTCCTTCAAAGGATTCGGATAATGTATCAGTCATGAACTCTGAAGTGGAGAGCGCCATGAATCATCAGCGCCGGAGGGCCACTCTTCGCGACCCTGGCTTTACTAAAGTGGTGTTCAATTCCTTCAGCTCAGCTGATGCGTACATCCGAGCTGCTCGGACGGGCTTGCCAGAGCCAATAACCAGCATTTGAAAGATATGTGGGTAAGTACGCATTGTACAGATCTGGTAATCATGTACCAGTAGCCCCTAAGACTTGAAATAGTTGAACAACTGATTAAGGATCATTGTATAATCAGGTACTCATAGAGAAGAACAACATGCTATCTCATGAGCTGGAAAAGTGCCGGGCTCAGCTAGCTGTTGTTACCGCCGAACTAGAGAATTCCAAGGAGGCACCGCCTGGTAATGTTCCCCTCCATCCAGAAAAAGTATGATAATGTACCAGTAATGTGAATACTATTGCGTTTCCGACGATAGGATCAGCAGATCAACTGAAAGAGGAACTGAAAGTAGCGCAAGCGGGTAAAGAAGAGGCCGAAATGCGACTGGACGCAGGCGAACGTGTGCTGACACGAGTCAGGGATGATAAGAAAAAGATGCAGGATTCCAACACCCTGCTGAGCGAAGATCTAAAAGATGTACGAGCCCAGCTAGCTGATGCCATAAAGGAAAATAGGAGGCTATGAGGCGGCATATTCATTATGCTTTTGAACTTACCTCCGTGTAATTCAGCGAAAAAATGAGCAGACAGATTTGTGTCTGCAGGTATGCTGACTGGCCGTCCTGAAGAGGAAATGTCCTGATCTCAAGGCGATCTACTACAAGAGTTGTCCCAAGTGCACGAGCGAGCTCGGCAAGCAATGCAGAGCGTTGCCAAGGATTTGTGGCCATCCGCCTCTCCTCCGGGAAGTATGGAGGAGCTTGTGAAGCTATTCCAGGGAGCTCGGCGGCGCTTTCGATTATGGAAGATATCAGCCTGACAAGAAGGTGTGCGAGACGCCTGGGCCAAGGTAAAAACACGGTACACCAAGCTTGATCCAAATCATATGGCCCGGGTCGAACCTCGAGGGTCAAATGGACAAGAAATTCCAGTTAGTTTGATATATGACCAAGTAAAGATAGCCGCCAAGTTTTCCCAACAGGATTGTAAGCTAGACAGCCTGTTAGACGGCATAGAGGAAGAAGTTTTTGAGTCCAAGTGACTATGTACTTCAATTGACAAATTTGTCCCTAACCGGATTGTCAAACGATTGTCATGGCAGACCTTTTCGCTTCGACCTTCTGAAAGGATCGAGAAGAGGTGTCTAGAGGGGGGGGGGGTGATTAGACACTAAGTGCCAAAAGTTGCAGTTTTTAATATTCTTAAGTTTAAGTGGAGTTTAAGCACAAGTTTAACAAACACAATACATATCAAGCAAGCATGCAATGAGTATATGAGCAGCGAAAAGTAAAGCATGCAACTTGCAAGAATGTAAAGAGAAGGGTTTGGAGTATTCAAACGCAATTGGAGACACGGATGTTTTTTTCGTGGTTCCGATAGGTGGTGCTATCGTACATCCATGTTGATGGAGACTTCAGCCCGCGGAGGGTAATGGTTGCGCGAGTCCACGGAGGGCTCCACCCACGAAGGGTCCACGAAGAAGCAACCTTGTCTATTCCATCACGGTCATCGCCCACGAAGGACTTGCCTCACTAGCGGTAGATCTTCACGAAGTAGGCGATCTCCTTGCCCTTACAAACTCCTTGGTTCAACTCCACAATCTTGTTGGAGGCTCCCAAGTGACACCTAGCCAATATAGGAGACACCACTCTCCAAGAAGTAACAAATGGTGTGTTGATGATGAACTCCTTGCTCTTGTGCTTCAAATGATAGTCTCCCCAACACTCAACTCTCTCTCACAGGATTTGGATTTGGTGGAAAGAAGATTTGAGTGGAAAGCAACTTGGGGAAGGCTAGAGATCAAGATTCATATGGTTGGAATGGAATATCTTGACCTCAACACAAGTGTAGGTGGTTCTCTCTCAGAAAATGTGTATTGGAAGTGTAGGTATGTTCTGATGGCTATCTCCACGAATGAAGAGTGGGTGGAGGGGTATATATAGCCTCCACACAAAATCTAATCATTACACACAATTTGACAAACTTGGTGGGACCGAATGGTTAAACTCAGTCGGACCGATTCAGCAAACCTAGTGACCGTTAGGATTTTCGGTGGGACTGAGATGCAACTCGGTAGGACCGATATGGTTAGGGTTAGGGCATAACGTAATCTCGTTGTGACCGATTACACAAACTCGGTGGGACCGATTTTGGTAATAAGCTAACCAGAGAGTTGGTCAGGAAAACTCGGTGAGACCGATTACACAAACTCGGTGGGACCGTTTTGGTAATAAGCTAACCAGAGGGTTTGCATTGTAATCTCGGTAGTACCGATTGCTCAAACTCGGTGAGACCGATTTTGGTAATGTACATACACAGAGAGATTACAATCCCATCTCGGTGAGACCAAGATCCCTATCGGTGAAACTGATTTGCCTAGGGTTTGTGGCAGTGGCTATGACATTTGAAACTCGGTGGCGCCGGATAGATAGAATCGGTGAGGCCGAGTTTGACTTTTGGTTTAGGTCATATGTGGATGTGGGAAGGTAGTTGAGGGTTTTGGAGCATATCACTAAGCACTTTGAGCAAGCAAGCCATTACGCAACACCTCATCCCCTCTTGATAGTATTGACTTTTCCTATAGACTCAATGTGATCTTGGATCACTAAAATAGAAAATGTAGAGTCTTGATCTTGAAGCTTGAGCCAATCCTTTGTCCTTAGCATCTTGAAGGGGTTCCACATCCTCTAGTCCATGCCACTCCATTGTTGAACTTATCTGAAACATACTAGGTAAAAGTGTTAGTCCAACAAGAGATATGTTGACATTAATTACCAAAACCACCCAGGGAGCACTTGTGCTTTCACCTTCAGACCCGAAGGTGCGGAGTGTTTCCGAATACCAGAGCGGCAATATAGACCGGGGTATGCATGGAAACCAGATGTAGGGGTCATAGTTGCTTGAACAGACAAGTTGTATCCAGCTAGCTATGTTATATTACTTGTTGATTGTAAGAAACATCTTCTAGGGAGAATAGTTCCATTAAGGGTTCCTTTCCCTGGGTGAACATGCGTTAGTATGCATGCCCGAACTATGATTGAAGAATCGCAGTATACGTAACGTCTGGGGATTCACAGTGTAATTAGGGTATAACGTCTTTAGTCCGCCGACCAAATATTCCCTTAAGAACGCTAGCTTGCGGCTTCACCCAGTCTGAGGTACAAGTCCGTATGACCCGACTGTAAAAATCACAGAGGTGCTCCCTTTATGCCCTAGCTAAACAAACGGGAACGTAGGGCAGAAGAACAGGAGCCAGGCAACCCATCTTGGCAAAAACTTAAGTCATAACGGTGCATATAATGGCGAAGAAAAGGTACATATGAGAAGAGGACACATATGTGGTGAGCTTAATGCTCGGAAAATAATAATAAGCTTCTGTAGAAGAAGCCCCCAGGTATTATGAGCGTATACATTTAAGGATGTCTACATCGTAGGTGTGCGGTTTAGCCGCACAAGAGCTATAGAGCTTGAGAGAAAAAATTAAAGAGAGAGAAAATGGAAACAAAGGGAGAAGAAGACGAACAAAGAGTATGGCTCTAGGCGTAGAATCTTCGGAGTCTCGCAGCATTCCACGGGTTCAGCTCTAAGCGATTGTCCGATGCATCTCGCAGGCGGTACGCTCCTCCAGTGAGAACTTCATCTATGATGAAGGGACCCTCCCACTTGGGCTTGAGTTTGTCCTTTTTATTTTCTGGCAAGCGTAGGACTGATACGTCTCCGTCGTATCTATAATTTTTGATTGTTCCATGGCAATATTATACAACTTTCATATACTTTTGGCAACTTTTTATACTATTTTTGGGACTAACATATTGATCCAGTGCCCAGTGCCAGTTCCTGTTTGTTGCATGTTTTATGTTTCGCAGAATATCCATATCAAACGGAATCCAAACGGGATAAAAACGGACGGAGCTTATTTTTGGAATATTTGGAAAATTTCGAAAGAAAAATCCACGCGAGACGGTGCCCGAGGTGGCCACAAGGAAGGGGGGCGCGCCCCTGACCCTCGTGGGCCACCCGTAAGGCGGTTGATGCCCGTCTTCGGCCGCAAGAAAGCTAAGTTTTGGTAAAAAATCACGGCAAAGGTTTCAGGACAATCAAAGTTACAGATCTCCATATATATATGAAACGGTGAAAGGGCAGCAGAACAGAAAGCAGAACCAGAGAGAGACAGAGAGACAGATCCAATCTCGGAGGGCCTCTCGCCGCTCCCATGCCATGGAGGCCAAGGACCAGAGGGGAAACCCTTCTCCCATCTAGGGAGGAGGTCAAGGAAGAAGAAGACGAAGGGGCCCCCTCTCCCCTTCTCTTCAGGTGGCACTGGAATGGTGCCGTGGCCATCATCATCACCGCGATCTACACCAACACCTCCGCCATCTTCACCAACATCTCCATCACCTTCCCCCCTATATCTACAGCGGTCCACTCTCCCGCAACCTGATGTACACTCTACTTGAACATGGTGCTTTATGATTCATATTATTATGCAATGATGTGTTGCCATCCTATGATGTCTGAGTAGATTTTCGTTGTCCTATCGGTGGTTGATGAATTTCTATGATTGATTTAATTTGCTTGTGGTTATGTTGCTGTCCTTTGGTGATCATCATATGAGCGCACGCGTGGATCACACCATAGGGTTAGTTGTATGTTGATAGGAATATGTATTGGAGGGCAAGAGTGATAGAAGCTTCAACCTAGCATAGAAATTGATGCATACGGGATTGAAGGGGGACCAATATATCTTAATGCTATGGTTGGGGTTTACCTTAATGAACGTTAGTAGTTGCGGATGCTTGCTAATAGTTCCAATCATAAGTGCATAGAATTCCAAGTCAGGGATGACAAGCTAGCAGTGGCCTCTCCCACATAATACTTGCTATCAGTCTAGTAAAGTAGCCAATTGCTTAGGGGCAATTTCACAATTCCTACCACCACTTTTCCACACTGGCTATATTCACTTTATTGATTCTTTACTTACAACATCCCTTCGCTTTTATTTACGCGCTCTTTATTATCATTCAAACATATCCAACAACACCTACAAAGTACTTCTAGTTTCATACTTGTTCTAGGTAAAGCGAACATCAAGCATGCGTAGAGTTGTATCGGTGGTCGATAGAACTTGAGGGAATATTTGTTCTACCTTTGGCTCCTCGTTGGGTTCGACACTCTTAATTATCGAAAATTGTTGCGATCCCCTATACTTGTGGGTTATCAAGACCTTTTTCTGGCGCTGTTGCCCGGGAGCAATAGCGTGGGGTGAATATTCTCGTGTGTGCTTGTTTGCTTTATCACTAAGTAATTTTTATTTCTTGTTCTTAGTTGTTTTATATATTTAGTTATGGGTAGGAAACGCAAAATACCAAAAAAATTAGTTGTAGCTACTAAACCAATGGTTGAAGAACCACTCAAAATCTATCACACTGCTGAAGCTAATTACTTGGATCATCTTCGATCCCTTTGTGCTCGTGCTGAAACCCCAACTAGCTTAGTTGAGGGCAAATCTTTAGATGAGCATGCTTGTATGTTCGACACCGAATATCTGAAAAGGGGAAAATTTTACTGGGTTAAATTCATCGTTTGCAATGCTATGCTTGGAATTTATGCGAAATATATGATATTACTTGTTCTTCTGAAAACCCTAAGAAACACCTTCCCTATCAATGTGAGTTTAGTGATAATGGAATCGTATCTTCGTATGCTAAGGGTGTTTATAGTTACTATGATGTTCAACAAATTGAAGAATTTGTTGCTTTTAAGGGTGCTTATGAAATTGCTTCTTTGATTGAAATGTATGATGCTAATCTTTACAAATCTGAAAAATTTGACATACTTAAATATTGCTATGATAATTATGCTTCTAATGCGTATGTTGAACCATATATTGAGGACTACCCTGCTGTCCAAGAAGAGAATAATATTTTGCAGGAGTCTATGGAAGAAGAAATTGATGAAACTGTGAGCTCATTGAATGAAAAAGATGAGGATGAGAGCGAAGAACAAAAGGAGGAAGAGCGGACTAGCTACCTGTGCCCACCTTTTAATGAGAGTAACTCTTCAACTCATACATTGTTTAATTTCCCTTCGTGCTTACCAAAGGATGATTGCTATGATGATTGTTATGATCCCGTTGATTCTCTTGAAATATCCCTTTTTGATGATGCTTGCTATGCTTATGGCCAAGATGCAAATATGAATTATGCTTATGTAGATGAACTTGCTATAGTTCCTTATGTTAAACATGAAATTGTTGCTATTGCACCCACGCATGATAGTCCTATTATCTTTTTGAATTCTCCAGACTACACTATATCGGAGAAGTTTGCACTTATTAAGGATTATATTGATGGGTTTCCTTTTACCGATACACATGATGATTTTGATAGATATAATATGCATGTGCTTGCTTCTCCTACTTGCAATTATTATGAGAGAGGAACTATATCTCCACCTCTCTATGTTTCCAACACGATAAAATTGCAAGAAACTGTTTATACTATGCATTGGACTTTACTTTGTGTGCATGAATTGTTCTTTTATGACATGCCGATGCATAGGAAGAGAGTTAGACTTCATCATTACATGATATATGTTGCTTTGTGCTCACTACTAAATTACAAATCATTGCTAATTAAAATTGGCTTTGATATACCTTGGGATCCGGGTGGATACACTACTTGAGCACTATATGCCTAGCTTAATGGATTTAAAGAAAGCGCTGCCAGGGAGACAACCCAGAAGGTTTAGAGAGTCATTTATTTCTGTTGAGTGCTTTTATACAGTTTAAAAACAACAAAAATAAAGAGGGGAACCCAAAAGTTTTTCAAAAAGGAAAGTGAAAGTGAGAAAGACAAGCATTGTTGAAGTGGGAGAGCTCCTTGAACTTTGTTCATGCTCACGGCAACTTTATGAATCTTGATTACAGAAACTTTTCAACAAAAATAATTATCCCCTTGTACAATTCCATTGTATTATAAAAATAATGTGCCAAGGTTTGCCTTTAGGATGTTTACATTTGCTTGATGGTTTGTACGGTGCAGGACAGAAACTTTGCCTGTAGTGAGTGATTTTACATTTTTAGCTGGAACGTCAAATGGTTCTGATTCTTTTTGAACTCTATTTCTATGAAAATTGTTTATTTTTCATAATTTTGGTAGAATTGTTCAAGTATCATAAGTATGGTGAATGTTCAGATTATTACAGACTGTTCTGTTTTAGACAGATTCTGTTTTTGATGCATAGTTTGCTCGTTTTGATGAAACTATCAATTCATATCTGTGGATTAAGCCATGAAAAATTTATATTACAGTAGACACAATGCAAAAACAAAATATGAATTGGTTTGCAATAGTACTTAGAGTAGTGATTTGCTTTATTACACTAACGGATCTTACCAAGTTTTCTGTTGAAGTTTTGTGTGGATGAAGTGTTCGATGATCGAGAGGGTCTCGATATGAGAAGAAGGAAGAGAGGCAAGAGCTCAAGCTTCGGGATGCCCGAGGCACCCCAAGTAAATATTCAAGGAGACTCAAGCGTCTAAGCTTGGGGATGCCCCGGAAGGCATCCCCTCTTTCTTCAACAAGTATCAGTATGTTTTCAGATTCGTCTCGTTCATGCGATATGTGCAATCTCGGAGCGTCTTTTGCATTTAGTTTTCATTTTTCTTTTATGCACCATGCTGGTATGAGGTAGTCCTTGGTTGATTTATAGAATGCTATTTTCACTTCACCTATATCTTTTGAGTATGGCTTTATAGAATGCTTCATGTGCTTCACTTATATCATTTGAAGTTTGGATTGCCTGTTTCTCTTCACTTAGACAACCGCCATTTGTAGAATGCTCTTTTGCTTCACTTATATTTGTTAGAGAGCGGGCATATCTTTTGTAGAAAGAATTAAACTCCCTTGCTTCACTTATATCTATTTAGAGAGATGACAGGAATTGGTCATTCACATGGTTAGTCATAAAATCCTACATAAAACTTGTAGATCACTGAATATGATATGTTTGATTCCTTGCAATAGTTTTGCGATATAGAGATGGTGATATTAGAGTCATGCTAGTGGGTAGTTGTGGATTAGTAGAAATACTTGTGTTGAGGTTTGTGATTCCCGTAGCATGCACGTATGGTGAACCGTTATGTAACGAGGTTGGAGCATGAGGTATTCATTGATTGTCTTCCTTATGAGTGGCGGTCGGGGACAAGCGATGGTCTTTTCCTACCAATCTATCCCCCTAGGGGCATGCGTAGTAGTACTTTGCTTTGAGGGCTAATAAACTTTTGTAATAAGTATGTGAGTTCTTTATGACTAATGTGAGTCCATGGATTATACGCACTCTCACCCTTCCACCATTGCTAGCCTCTCTAGTACCGCGCAACTTTCGCCGGTACCATAAACCCACCATATACCTTCCTCAAAACAGCGACCATACCTACCTATCATGGCATTTCCATAGCCATTCTGAGATATATTTCCATGCAACTTCCATCATCATCATATACATGACTTGAGCATCATTGTCATATTGCCACTACTGGAATTAGCTACTTTGCCATCCGCCAGCTCTTTGACGTCAGCTAGCGGACGGCAAAGAAGCTCTTTGCCATCAGCTACCTGAAAGCAGACGGCAAAGAACAGGCTGATGGCAAAGAAAGCCTTTGCCATCAGCCTGTTCTTTGCCGTCCGCTAGCAGACGGCAAAGAGGGAGGGGGGGACCACTAAGGAGCTGGTCAAAAAATACTTAACGGCCCCCCTCTTTGCCGTCCGCTAGCGGACGGCAAAGCGCACATTAGCGGACGGCAAAGGTGGCGGACGGCCAAGATTAAACGTATCTGACGGCCGGCGCGCCCCACCCCCCCTCTCTCTGTTTCCCTCCCACACACGTGCGCCGCCGCCCCCACCACTCGCCACCGCCCGGTCGCACCACTGCCCCGCCGCCCCACCGCACCCCCGCCCCGTCGCCCCACCGCCCCGTCGCCCCGGCCCCCCGCCCCGTCTCGGCGCCGCCGCGCCCAGGCCCCCCGGCGACCCGGCCCCCCCGCGCCCCACCGCCCCGGGCGCCGTCGCTCCACCGGCCGCCCGCCCCGTCGCCCCCGCCGCGCCCCGGCGCCCCCCCCCCCCCCCCCCCGCGTCCCACCGCCCTGGGACCGGCGCCGCCGCCCCGCCCCCTCCTCCACCGGCCACCTCCTCCACCGGCCCAGGTGAGCTCTACCTCTCCTTTTTTTTCTTCTGTTTTTTTAGTTTTAGGTTTATGTTTAGTTTAGATTTAGTTTTAGTTTTAGTTTTAGGTTTAGTTTTAGGTTTAGGTTTAGTTTAGTTTTAGGTTTAGATTTAGTTTTTTCCTTTTTTTTCTTCTGTTTTTTTAGTTCTAGGTTTATGTTTAGTTTTAGGTTTAGTTCAGTTTTAGGAAAGAAAAAGAAGAAGAAGAAAAAAATAGGAGAGGAGGAGAAGAAGAAGAGGAAAAAGGAAAGGAAGAAGAAGAAGAGGAGGAGGAGAAGAAAAAAGAAGAAGAGGAAGAAGAAGAAGAAAAAACAGGAGAGGAGGAGAAGAAGAAGAGGAAAAAGGAAAGGAAGAAGAAGAAGAGGAGGAGGAGAATAAAAAAGAAGAAGAGGAAGAAGAAGAAGAAAAAAACAGGAGAGGAGGAGAAGAAGAAGAGGAAAAAGGAAAGGAGGAAGAAGAAGAAGAAGAAGAAGAAGAAGGAAAAAAAGGAAGAAAAGGAAGAAAAGGAAGAAGAGGAAGAAGAAGAAAAGGAAAAAAGACCCGGACCCAGCACCCCGACACGACACCCCGACCCCGAGACCCCGACCCCGACACCCCGACACCGACCCCGACACCCCGACCCCGACACCCCGACCCCGACCCCGACACCCCGACCCCCCGAGCCTGACCCGACACCCCGACCCCGAGCCTGACCCGACACCCTGACCCCGACACCACACCCCGACCCCGAAACAACACCCCGACACCGACACGGCACTGCCCCGAGATCGACAAGACACCCCGACCCCCCGACCCCCCGACCCCGAAATAGCACCCCGACCCCGACACGGCACCCCGACACCGACAGGACACCCCGACCACCGACACCTCCCGAAAAGGTGTTCTTTGGCCTTCCAGAGGCCGACGGGGTCATATATTTGTGAATTATTAGTTAGGTCATATATTTTTCGATTTTGTTATGAAAAACATCATATATAATTGTGTTGATCTTGTAGTTTTAAATGTGCAGTTGTTTCATCGCTGCGAGGTTTGGTGTTCGACGACCTCGCCGTGCGTTTGACGAGCTCTGCCCCTTCGTTCGTGGGTGAGCACAAATGACAAGTCCTCCTCCCCCATTAATTATTTGATCTATTCCGATGAAACTTGATAGCTAGCTATATATGTGTCTTGAATCATCAGTATGCGTAACCAATATGTGTCTCCTGTTCGAAAGCGTCATAGTTATAAATATGCATGCATTTGCATATTTATAACCTTGATTCTTTCGAATTGTCCAATGCTATCCATGGACAGCCCGAGTATGTGTAGATTGGGTTCGTTTTCCCATATGCTTTGCTCCGGATCCGACGCATATATTTCGTCAGTGCCTCCCCTATTGTTCTCCGGGTACACATCCTCTCTGTTTATTGCAGAGACGTGTATCAGGAGAACAGAGGGGAGGTGCTGCTGAAATTTTGCGTCGGATCCGGAGCATAGCATGGGAAAATGAACCCAATCTACACATACACGGGTGGGATTAGGACCTAACATTACCTATTAGAGTGTAGGTTGCATGGACGTAATAAAATTGACAAAGTAGATCAACTGATGAATATATACATGGTGAATTACATATATAATTGTTGTGTGTCCAGTAGCTCTGAAAGTCAAGATGAGTGACCGTGCTTGGATGTATACCGGTCACACTGGTCAGAACAAATGGAGCGCTGAATGGTTCACAAAAACTAAGGGGTTTGTGCAAGCCGCATTTGCAAATGGCCAAAAGAAAACTTGGTGCCCCTGTTTCCGGTGCGGCAATTGGGAAAAGAAGACAGAGGCTGAAATGGGCAAACACCTGCAGAAGAGTGGTTTTACGCCCGATTATACGGTGTGGACATTTCATGGTGAGTCTGCCCAACGTGACCGAGCTGAGGTGGATCGTCGTCGCACCGACGAGCATGGTACCGGGATGGAAAACATGGTGTAAGGCTATGATGATGCTCGGGATTCAGACGAGGAGATGGAGGAATCTGCAAAGGCCTTCAATGAAATGTTGGAGTCTTCGAAACGTCCGCTCCACGAGCACACTGAGCTTTGTCAGTTGGATGCCATCTCACAAGTAATGGCTCTGAAGGCTCAGTTCAACTTGGGAAGAGAATACTATGACGCAATTATGACAGTATTTGGACGCTTTCTACCCAAAGGCCATGTAATGCCTGCAAACCTGTACCAGTCGAACAAAATCCTCCGTGCACTGAAGATGCCCTATGAGAAGATACATGCCTGTGAGAAAGGATGTGCCTTATTTAGGCTTGACTATGCGGACTTGAACTATTGTCCCATTTGCAAGTCTTCCAGGTATATTGTGGTAGACAATGGTATGGGTGAGAAGACACAGACCAAAATCCCCGTTAGTGTTCTTCGGTATATGCCAATCGTACCAAGACTTCAACGTCTTTTCATGGTCGAAGAGACGGCCAGACAGATGACATGGCACAAAACAGGCAAAAGAACCGAACTAGATGCAGATGGGAATCTGATGATGGTACACACATCGGATGGTGTTGCGTGGAAAAAGTTTGATGAATTACATGCTAACAAAGCGGCAGATCCGAGGCATCCTCGAGTCGGCATCAGCACGGATGGGTTCAGTGTGTTTGGTATGACGGCAACCCAATACAGTTGTTGGCCTGTATTTGTCTTTCCACTCAATCTCCCCCCCCCCCGGACAGATTATGCAAAGAAAGAACATTTTCCTGACGTTGATAATTCCAGGACCCAACTATCCGGGCAAAAATATGAATGTGTACATGCAGCCGCTTAAGGACGAATTGTAAGAAGCCTGGCATAATGGGTTCAAGACATACGATGCCTTTAGAAAACGGAACTTCATAATGCGTGTCTCGTACATGTACTCGACGCATGACTTGCTGGCGTATGCGCTATTCGTTGGCTGGTGTGTGCATGGAAGGTTTCCGTGCCCCACATGCAAGGGAGCTCTTGAGTTTCATTGGCTTCAGGCTGGTCGCAAGTTTTCTTGCTTCGACATGCATAGACAGTTCCTGGATCCTCGCCATAAGTTCAGGAAAGACAAGAAGAACTTCATCAGGGGTAGAGTTGTCAAAAACTCTGCACCACCTACATTGACAGGCCAACAGACCCTGGATCAGTTAAACGCTCTCGAGCCAGATCCACAACGTCCAGGGTACTTCAAGGGGTATAATACTAAGCACGCGTGGACTCACAAAACATGCTTATGGGATCTGCCTTACTTCAAAGACCTCCTTTACCCACACAACATCGACGTGATGCACACTGAGAAGAATATCGCCGAGGCACTTTTTGGTACATTGTTCGGCATAGATGGGAAGTCAAAGGATAATACTAAGGCTAGAGTCGATCTGGAGGCGCTATGTGATAGGCCGTTACAAAACATGAAAGAACCGAAAGGAAAGCAGAACTGGACGAAGCCAAAGGCATGGTTCAATCTTGGAAGGCCAGCTATGAGGGAAATTCTCTTGTGGGTGCAACAGCAGTTGATGTTCCCCGATGGGTATGCAGCGAATATTGATAAACTGAAGATATTTGGTCTCAAGAGTCATGATTGGCACATATGGATTGAGCGGGTAATGCCGGTGATGTTGCGTGGCTTCATCCCTGAGGATGAATGGCTAGTACTGGCAGAACTCAGCTATTTCTTCCGTGTTCTTTGTGCGAAAGAACTATCGCCTGGCGTGCTAGAAGAAATGGGTGGATCCAACCTCATCCTATTCAATGGGAATCTCGCGCCAGCTAGTGTTTCACATCCAGTATCTTTGGATAACGAAGAATGGCGGACCATTTCATTGTATATCTTCAACAACCTGATAGAAGTGCGGCCGTACATCGAGTAAGTTCTCGGTACATTGTTTCGCAACTTCTATTTCCTTTGAACTACTCTTATTCCTGGATATGTCATACAGTCGATATGTCGCCATATTCTCGTATGGAGCGGAGATCCAAAAGGATTCCGTCGAAGAGTATGAGCTTCTCGCAAAGCAAGGAGGTGGCTATCCCGGTTTCATCTCTTGGTTCAAACAAACGGTAATTTCTATAAGACAATTTCATTTCATTCGCTAATTTGTGCATAATGCAACAATCCTTTCATATTAAACTTGTAGGCTAATTTAGAGTCTATGGACACCGAATTGAGACAAGTCGCTAATGGTTTTAACTATAAGGTCCGTTCATTTGACAAGTACGACATCAACGGGTATCGCTTTCGTACCTATGGCAAAGAGCTATCTATGGTCGACCGAAAGTCTACAAATTGTTGTGTATCTGCTATCGGCGAAGGAGGTACCGAGTATTATGGGAGAGTTGAAGCAATTTATGAACTTCTGTTCTATGGTGAAAACCCACCGAATGTCGTAGTCTTCAAATGTTATTGGTTTCAGCCGAAGGAGACTAGAAGGACTCATGAACATATAGGGCTAGTTGAAATCAACCAAAGCACTCATTTAGATGTTCCTGATGTCTATATTATGGCTCAATAGGCGACCCAAGTATTCTATCTACCATGGGCCTGCCAAACTAATCCAAATCTGAAAGGTTGGGATGTCCTTTATGAAGTGCCGCCATGTGCTAGACTTTCTCCCCCAAAGGAAGAGGATTATGAACCTCACATTAACCCAGACACATATGAAGGAGAATTCTTCCAAGAGACACGTCTTTCCAAAAAGCGTTTCAAGAACCGCTATACTTCACCCCAAAACATTGAAGTAGACAGCGACAATGAATCCGACATCACCCCAGAGGAGGAACAAGAAGAGCCGGAACAAGAAGAGGTTACTGCTGCGGATGACCTGTCAATGCTTGACCGATTACGTCAAGGTGGCCTTGCACATGTTGATGCCAATGAACCCTATGAGCCCATCATTGATTATAGTGATGATGATGATTATGCATTTATTGATGATACTGATCGAGATTATTAGTAGTGTCAGGTATTCAATTTTTTTATGTTGTACTTGATGATGATACACTTAAGTGATATACATATTATTATTCATGTCGGTACTTTTTTATGTTGTACTAATTTCGTTTATTCTTTGTCATGGCAGGTGTTGAAAGATGGTGGGCGCTGGTCGGGAGCGCACCGAGGCCCCTTCTTCGTCGGCGCGTGGTGCGAGGTCTTCCATTCCACACGCACCTCTCCGCCGAGCGTTGCTGGACAGTATGGCGACACCGTCGGGCCCTTCTTCATCGACCGTGGTGCCCAGCAGGGGACGAGGTAAGAAGAAGAGAGGAGGTGGAGCACGTGGTCGCGGGAGAGGAGGTAGGGTGACTCTTACGGCGCCTTCCTCGCCACCGCCCCCAGCTGTTTCACCCGAGCACGTGACTGCTAGGGTGGACTCGTCTGAGGAGGAGGCTGCACGGACTCCGGTCCATGAGCCTCCGGTCCATGAGTCTTCGGCCCACGAGCCTCGGGTCGACGGGCCTTCGGCCCACGAGACCCCGGAGGAGCACACGTCTGGATGGGGTACCTGGTCGGGTCAGCCTGAGCATGGCGGGGAGCCGAGTGGCCATGCTGATGATGGCGGGGAGCCGACTGATGAGGAGGGGGAGGAGGGGGGCAACGTCTACCAGCGTGGTGCTACACGGCTCCCGTCCGTGCTGGTGACCCGCGAGCAGAGGTGGTTGATTTTCCCTGATGGGGAGAGGTACGTAAGTCCATTTAATATTTTTGTACCTTCTGCATTCACGTTTCTTCAAATAACTAATGCGTTGGCCTTGTCATGTTGCAGGGGTTGGGACCACCATCATAGTGTCTGCCGGCCCAACTCCGTCCTTGGAGTTCTTTGCCGGCAAAACTTCCCGGGGTTTGTCACGTTGCCTGGTGAGGGTCGGCTTCCAGAGCTTGGATTGAGCTGGGAGCACTACGTGGCTGCCCCGGCCCCGCCGGATGAGATTATCGACGGTGTTGTGTGCGACACGAGGGCAGACATGGTGATCAGAAAGTTCTGGGTAATTTATCCTTTACACATTTAAAAATCTTCAACTAGCTAGTTATTAATTGTACTAATCAATATTGTCTCATTTGATTGCAGACATTCTACAGGTGTGAGGAGGGATACGAGGAGGACGCGGCACATGTTATCGAGAACGTCTGCAAGCGCCTACTCCAGAACTTACGGCACGAGGCTCGGGTGCAGGCTGTTCGAGACTACTACGCCTTGCGTGGTATCAAGAAGACCAAGCCGGCGTGCCGCGATAAGTTCCTGAGTAAGGAGCAGTACATGAAGGTAATTCTTAAGGCCTTCTCTACTTAAGTTCCTTCATTTAGTAATTCTTAGCCGTAGCGCTCAAGTTTCTATTTGCTAACTTAGGCGCCTCCGAGATGGTGTGCGGATCAGATGGATTGTTGGGAGGTGTTGGTCGATGAGTGGTGCTCAAAACAATGGCTAGCCCTCCACAACGAGGCCAAGGACAAATGTGCCCTAATGGAAGGTGTGCCACACCATCAAGGCAGCTCCAACTTATATCAGTTCGGGCGCAACTGGGTATGTGGTTTGCTTCATGATTCATGCAATTCATTCATCATGCTAGCTTGAGCCCTTTAATTACTAATTTTCATTGTTTCTCTCTTTCAGGCATGCTACAATAAGGCGGATAAGGTGCCAGAGGTGTACGACCTGTATGCCATAGCCCACACTGCCTCTTTCAAGAAAGTCAAGGCTTTCTCTCAGTCTGACCTCGATGATGCAAACAACTTCACCAACATCTCCTCCCACAACAAGCTTGTGAGATATAGAGATGAGGGGAAGGCGAGGAAAGGGGAGGACTTTAACACGAGCCAGGGTCCCATTGATCCAGAGTTGGTGATGATATCTGGTGGCGGGAGGTCCCATGGCTCCATAGCCATTGGATGTGGACTTATCCGTTGTCCTAGCACTCTCCCGGAGATCAAGGCGCGCCAGTCGAGCTCCGCTCCTGAGATAAGGCCTCGTGAACGGCCAGTGAAACTCGCCATCAAGGTTAGTGATACGTACTCAGTTATCTTTCTCCATTACATTGTGTGCGCTTCCATCATTGATTACAAATGGTCATGTGAGTGGTGTTGCAGGCTGCTATACAGAGTGAGAGAGATAGAACGGAGAAACTTCTGGCAGAGGCGGCGGAGAGGCAGCGGGAGTTGGAGGACAGGACGACAAAGATGATGGAGGAGGAGAGGGCACGGAATGACATGCAGGCAAGGGCCATGTACGAGCTCCTTGTGGTAAGTTTCTTCTGCAGATTAGCCAAAACATTCATGTAGTGTTTGTCTCATTACTAACTAGTATGACTGAGTCGTCCAAACCAAATGTGCAGTCTGTGTGCGAGAAGACAGGTCAGACCGCTCCGCCGATGCCAGTGATTGCTCCTGGGACCACGGTGAGTTTTATTTGAATGGACATTACTTGCTAGTCTTAACATTTGAGTGTCATCATGCTAACAAGACATTGGAAATGATCTTTGGTGCAGCATAACTCCAGACAAGCATCGCACGATCCTTCTCCAGCTACCGACACGAGCCACCCCGCTCCTACACCTCCTGGATCTTGGTAAGTTTATCTAGTGTTTTGCTTAACACATGCATAAAGACCTAGACTTAGCTTTATTTCCTCCAATGCTTACCATAATGACCTAGACTTAGCTTCTTCTCCTCCAAAATGACTTAATAAGTTTACTTACCTCCAAAACCATCCATTTTACCTAAGTTAGCTCTAAAACGATCTGTACTTAGCTTACTTATGTCAAAAATTGCATAATTAGCTTAGTTAGCTCATAGACGATCCATTTTACCTAAGTTAGCTCTAAAATGACCCATTTTACCTAGGTTAGCTTATAAATGATCCAGTTCATCCAAGTTAGCTCAAAAATGACCCATTTTACCTAGATTAGCTCCTAAATGATCCATTTTACCTACGTTAGCTTTAAAATGACCCATTTCACCTAGGTTAACTCCAAAATGACCCATCTTACCTAGGTTATCTCATAAACGATCCATTTCAACTAATTTAGCTCATAAACGATCCATTTCACCAAGTTAGCTAAAAAACGATCCATTTCACCTAAATTAGCTCTTAAATGATCCATTTCACCTAAGTTAGCTCAAAAAGATCCATTTCAACTAAATTAGCTCATAAATGATCCATTTCACCTAAGTTAGCTCAAAAACGATCCATTTCAACTAAGGTAGCTCATAAATGATCCATTTCACCTAAGTTAGCTCAAAAACGATCCATTTCAACTAAGTTAGCTCATAAATGATCCATTTCACCTAAGTTAGCTAAAAAACGATCCATTTCACCTTATTACCTCAAAAACGATCCATTTGACCTTAGTTGGCTCATAAATGACCCATTTCAACTAAGTTAGCTCATAAATGATCCATTTCACCTTAGCTAGCTCATAAACGACCCATTTCAACTTAGTTAGCTCATATATGATCCATTTCACGTAAGTTAGCTCATAAATGACATACTCTTCTTGTTCTAATCTTCTTCTTGTTCTACTCTTCTTGTTCTAGTCTTCTTCTTGTTCTACTCTTCTTCTTGTTCTACTCTTCTTGTTCTAACTTTCTTATTTTTCATTTTGCAGATTTCATTCACTTGACGAAAGATTGCATAGATGGAGTGCTCCTTATCCCTTTCTCTGTTTCTTTTCTATCGTTGAACTATGCATGTATCGTTGGATGAAACTATTGTAATATATATGGTTGGATGCCTCTATGTTGAACTTGTTATGTATGATGGAACTATGCATGTAATATATATGGTTGGATGATGAAGTTATGTGTTGGATATCTTATATGTTTGCTCTGTAATGGCCTTTTGAAATATATCTATATATGTCATATATATTTGTGATGAAAATTGTTGGATTTAATAAAAAACAGATAAAAGAGCCAATATGCAGGCTCTTTGCCGTCTGCCACCGACGGCAACGGGCTCTTTGCCGTCTGCCGCGGACGGCAAAGAAGACACGTGGCATCCAGCTATGCTTCCTGGGAGCTGACCCATTTGGTCAGTTTGCCTACAGTGGCAGACGGCAAAGACTTTGCCATCAGTGGCAGACGGCAAAGAACCTGCCATGTAGTGACGTGTAGATGACATCATACGGCAGACGGCAAAGACACTAGAAATTTTGCCGTCAGCGGCGGACGGCAAAGGCCTGCCGTTAGCCACTTAACGGACTGACAACGCAATTATTGCCGTCCGCTCTCTTTGCCGTCCGCCGCAGACGGCAAAGGGCCTTTGCCGCCAGCCGCCAGGAAGCAGACGACAAAGTAGCTGTTTACCGTAGCCTACTTTGCCGGAGCCTTTTGCCGTCCGCGGCTGACGGCAAAGGCCTTCGCTGTCCGCCGTTCATGCCTTTGCCGTCCGCCGTGGCAGACGGCAAAATAGCTGATTCCTGTAGTGTGCTTTGCATGATCGTAAGATAGCTAGCATGATGTTTTCATGGCTTGTCCATTTTTTGATGTCATTGCTACGCTAGATCATTGCACATCCCAGTACACCGCCGGAGGCATTCATATAGAGTTATATTTTTGTTCTAGTATCGAGTTGTAAGTAAATAAAAGTGTGATGATCATCATTACTAGAGCATTGCCCCAGTGAGGAAAGGATGATGGAGACTATGATTCCCCCACAAGTCGGGATGAGACTCTGGACTTTAAAAATAATTAAAAGAGGCCAAAGAAGCCCAAATTAAAAAAGGGGCCAAAGAAGCCCACCAAAAAAAGAAAAAGAACACAAAAAATAATAATAATAAATGAGAGAAAAAGAGAGAAGGGGCAATGTTACTATCCTTTTACCACACTTGTGCTTCAAAGTAGCACCATGTTCTTCATATAGAGAGTCTCTTGAGTTATCACTTTCATATACTAGTGGGAATTTTCATTATAGAACTTGGCTTGTATATTCCAATGATGGGCTTCCTCAAATGCCCTAGGTCTTCATGAGCAAGCAAGTTGGATGCACACTCACTTAGTTTCTGTCTGAGCTTTCATACACTTATAGATCTTAGTGCATCCGTTGCATGGCAATCCCTACTCACTCACATTGATATCTATTGATGGGCATCTCCATAGCCCGCTGATATGCCTAGTTGATGTGAGACTATCTTCTCCTTTTTTTTCTCCACAACCACCATTCTATTCCACCTATAGTGCTATATCCATGGCTCACGCTCGTGTATTGCGTGAGGGTTGAAAATACTGAAGCACGTTAAAAGTATGAACCAATTGCTCGGCTTATCATCGGGGTTGTGCATGATGTGAATATTTTGTGTGGTGAAGATGGAGCATAGCCAGACTATATGATTTTGTAGGGATAGCTTTCTTTGGCCTTGTTATTTTGAAAAGACATGATTGCTTTATTAGTGGGCTTGAAGTATTATTGTTTTTATGTCAACTGATAGATTATTGCTTTGAATCACTCGTGTCTTAATATTCATGCCATGATTAGATATGTGATCAAGATTATGCTAGGTAGCATTCCACATCAAAAATTATCTTTTTTATCATTTACCTACTCGAGGATGACCAGGAATTAAGCTTGGGGATGCTGATACGTCTCCATTGTATCTATAATTTTTGATTGTTCCATGCCAATATTATACAACTTTCATATACTTTTGGCAACTTTTTATACTATTTTTGGGACTAACATATTGATCCAGTGCCCAGTGCCAGTTCATGTTTGTTGCATGTTTTATGTTTCGTGCAATATCCATATCAAACGGAATCCAAACGGGATAAAAATGGACGGAGCTTATTTTTGGAATATTTGGAAAATTCCGAAAGAAAAATCCACGCGAGACGGTGCCCGAGGTCGCCACGAGGCAGGGGGGCGCGCATGCCCCCCTGGACGCGCCCCTGACCCTCACGGGCCACCCGTAAGGCGGTTGATGCCCTTCTTCGGCTGCAAGAAAGCTAATTTTTGGTAAAAAATCACGACGAAGGTTTCAGGCCAATCGGAGTTACGGATCTACGTATATATATGAAACGGTGAAAGGGCAACAGAACAGAACACAGAACCAGAGAGAGACAGAGAGACAGATCCAATCTCGGAGGGGCTCTCGCCCCTCCCATGCCATGGAGGCCAAGGACCAGAGGGGAAACCCTTCTCCCATCTAGGGAGGAGGTCAAGGAAGAAGAAGACTGTAGCGACCCGACCCGAATGGGTCAAGTCTCTGTGCTTAAGTGTCATCCCTGGATCGGTATGCTGACACACACAGTACTCGAGGATTTATAACAGAGGTAAATCACATGTAAAAGTAACGTAAATACTATTACCTCAAATCCAAAATAGCGGAAGTAACAAGGTTGTGGATTCCCATCAACACCAACGGCATAGTTGAGTGTAGAAATCGTAACCCTAACGTATCACTTACTCATCGTAAGATAATCCTGCAACATGAGACGTTGCAGCCACAGAGGGTCGGTACATTGAATGTACTGGCAAATTCACACCATAGAGAATGATGAATAAAGGCTATCACTACATGCATATTTGGCTGGTGGAAAAGCTCTATGGTTATAAGGTTTTTGCGAAAAGCCAATTTTTCCCTACTACAAAGGAATACATTTTAATTAACTATCATGGTGGTTGTTGAACATTCAGAATGGTTGACAGCATTCTCAATCCCAATTAAGCATGATCATTAAAACCCTACAATATTCATTTAAAGTAACGTGATGAGATCATAGGATAATCCAAGAACTAGATACTCAAGATGTCCATAACCGAGGACACGGCTAATCATGATTAGTTTATACACTCTGCAGAGGTTTGCGCACTTTTCCCCACAAGACTCGATCGCCTCCGTTGGATTTCTCGCACTACATGGTGTTTGAGAAACGGATGACCGAGACGCAGTCTTTCAGAAGTGCTAGAACCTTACGATGGATAGACCGGTACACCTACTTTCCCCTACATCTGCTAGTCTACCCTGTAAGAGTTCGCACAACTTAATCAACTATGCCAGAGCCCATAATGGCTTGTGGCTGCACACGGAAGTTTCTAGTTTGAAAAATCTCATGATCCCTTTGAGCCTGGGTGGCGGTCCAAAAGAAAACAGGCAAGTCCTGGATTACCCAGGTGCCTAGATAGGCAATCCTAGAATAACCAGGTGCCTCAATCCACCCAGATGTGTGTTTAAGTTGCCACCTTAAGTAAACCATTAATTAACAATCTCACATCTGTTATGGATACTCTCAAAACCCAATCCACGTCTACGAGCATAGCATGGCCATGTAAGCATAACGTAAAAGTAACTCCCAAGGTTTGAATGCAGGGCAATAGGTTCCTACCTCATCAACTACTTCCCAATACCCCCAATTTAATTAGATCCTAATCATGCAATGTTTGAGGTTTGATCTAATGCAACAAAAACTGGGTATGAAAGAGGTATGATCAAGGTGTGAACTTGCCTGCAATGTTGATGAAGATGATTCGCACTCATAACTCTTGATAGTTCTACTCGTCACACTCCGGTCAATCTATCGTAAGCAAGCAATAGTAACCACACATGAGCAATCACTCAAAAGATCAGAAAGAACAAAGAAGACGATTCGGAAAACATCAAAACCAAGCAAATAACTCTTGCAACGTAAAACAATTTCTAACAGTACCAAAATTATGTGAATTTGGCCTTATCAGAAAGTTTAGGTCAATAGCTTCGATTTGCAAAAAGAATCAACTCAAACGGAGTTACGAAACTCAAGTTATGATCAAACGAAGTTTGAATTCAAATCTGGTCTAATTCAAATTTTAAAACTTTCAAAACATGTTTGAGTTGGATTAACGGATAGAGGTGTTCATAATGAAGAAGTGGGCGTTTGTTTCGTTGGATTTGGACTAACGAGTAAAAAGTTATAGTCATTTGAAAATCAGGGACTAATCTGTAAATAAAATCTTCATGGATGGGTCCCTGGCCGAAATTTAAAAAATAAAAAGAAAAAGAGAAACGCTACCGAACGAACGTTCGCTGCCGAACGCCAACTAATGAATCTGTTCACTAGAACTACCTAAACAGAAAGCGTTCATTAAATAAACTAACAAAATAATAAACCGCTCTAACCTAAAAACCTAAAAATAACCGTAGGAAACCGAGGGGTTTGTACCGGTTCTCGCGGAGTCAACCGTGGCAAGAAAACCAACGGCGGTGGCGTTCTCCGGCGAGACCGGACGGCAGCGGCGGCTCGGATCCGGCCGGGCCGGCGGCTCCGGTCGTCCAGGAGGGCGGCGAAGGGGTTGGGGAAGGGCGGCGCGGCGAGGCGAGGCGGATGGCGGCGTCGGCGGTTGTCCGCGGGGCAGGACGGAGCGGGGCGGCGGCGGTGGATCTCGCCGGCGGCGGCGGGATGCTGCGCAAGGGCGGCGGTGCGGGGGAAAAGAGGGAGAGATGGGCGGCGGGCGCGGCTTTAAAGGAGGGGGGCGTGAGGCTTGGAGAAGGGGCAGAGGAGGAGGCCGGACAGCGCACGGCGGCCATGGCGGTGCGGCGGCGTGCCCGAGCGGGACTCCCGCTCGGGAAGGAGAGGAGCGGCGCGCTGGGCTGGGCTTGGCCTGTTGGGCCGGCCCAGTTCGGCGGAGGGGAGCTCTTTTTTTTATTGTTTTAGTAAACCCTTTTTTCAGAGAACTTAAAATAATAAAAACAAAATAACTAAAAATATTATATAGGCATATAATATATCAAAATTTTCAGAAAAAGATTTTCTACGACATGAACATTTTTATAACTTCAAATAAAATCCACATAAATTCAGATAAATCAAAGAGTGCTACTGGTCTAATAAAAACTCAATAAAAATCATTTTAAAAATACCAAAATGATTTCAAATTAATTCTTCTCCAATTTTTTTATTGTAGGGAATCATGTTTCCCTAATTTCCATATATTTTATTTTTGGAGAAAAATAACTTGAATAAAACTCAAATATCTCCAAATTGAAAATAAATTCAAATGAACTTTGAATTTAATTCTTTGAACTCCCAACTCATATTTCATATAATTTGAAGAAGTCATTTTATCTTCGCTCGTGAAAATCATTGAGTTGCATAAAGTTGCAGAATTGGAAATATTTTCCAAATGAAATTCAAATATTTTCAAACACCCCATTTCATTTAAATAAATGGAAGAAGTCATGTCAACTTCTCTCCAGGGTTTTGTGATGAAAAGAATTTGAATT
This sequence comes from Triticum urartu, assembly GCF_056163025.1. NCBI lineage: Eukaryota > Viridiplantae > Streptophyta > Magnoliopsida > Poales > Poaceae > Triticum > Triticum urartu. The sequence continues at coordinate 280,113,318 of NC_141877.1, forward strand.
CACGGAGATCAAAAAGCAAATATGAAAGTTTGGGAAAGTCCTTTTATTCCCTCTCTTTTAACTTTCAAAAAGTTTCGAATTCACTCACTTTCAGACAATCAATCAAACAATCAACCAAATCTATCTAATTATTATAACATTCCAAAATTTAGAATTTTGGGATGTTACAAAGACGAAGGGGCCACCTCTCCCCTTCTCTTCCGGTGGCGCCGGAACGCTGCCGTGGCCATCATCATCATCACCGCGATCTACACCAACACCTCCGCCATCTTCACCAACATCTACATCACCTTCCCCCCTCTATATACAACGGTCCACTCTCCCGCAACCTGATGTACCTTCTACTTGAACATGGTGCTTTATGCTTCATATTATTATCCAATGATGTGTTGCCATCCTATGATGTCTGAGTAGATTTTCGTTGTCCTATCAGTGGTTGATGAATTGCTATGATTGATTTAATTTGCTTGTGGTTATGTTGCTGTCCTTTGGTGCCCATCATATGAGCGCGCGCGTGGATCACACCATAGGGTTAGTTGTATGTTGATGGGACTATGTATTGGAGGGCAAGAGTGACAGAAGCTTCAACCTAGCATAGAAATTGATGCATACGGGGTTGAAGGGGGACGAATATATTTTAATGCTATGGTTGGGGTTACCTTAATGAACGTTAGTTGTTGCAGATGCTTGCTAATAGTTCCAATCATAAGTGCATAGAATTCCAAGTCAGGGATGACATGCTAGGAGTGGCCTCTCACTACAGGAATCCAGTACTTTACCGTCTGCCATGGCGGACGGCAAAGGCAGGGACGGCTGACGGCAAAGCACTTTGCCGTCCGTGGCAGATGGCAAACAGTGACGGCAAAGATAGGGTCGGCAAACAGGTCCTTTGCCGTCGGCTTTTTATGGCGGACGGCAAAGACACCTTTGCCTACAGCGGCTGACGGCAAAGAGGGGGGACGGCAAAATGTTGCACGTCCGCCAGCGTCACTCCGTTAGGCGGCTAACGGCGGCCTTTGCCGTCCGCCAGCGGACGGCAAATTTGAGCGCCTCTTTGTCGTCCGCCAGACGACGTCAGCTATACCTCAGTGCCCGCTCTTTTTTGCCGTCCGCCCGGCGGACGGCAAAGGCAAAGTCTTTGCCATCAGCTTGGCTTTGCCGTCTGCTACGGTAGGCAGATTGGCCAAATGGTGCATCCCAGGAAGCACAGGTGGGCGCCACGTGCCCCCTTGGCCGTCTGCCACCGACTACAAAGGGGTCTTTGCCGTCTGCCGCGGACGGCAAAGAGCCTGCACTACCTCTTTTTTGTTCTGTTTTTCTTATATCCAACAATTATCACAACAAATATTTCACAGCACATATATATCCATCACATAAATATCCAGCACATATATATCCAACATAATAAATATCCAGCACAAATATATCCATCCATACATACATAATAGGTTGCACATAGTTCCATCGATCCATACATATTACAATATGCAAAGTTTCATCATAGCAAGCGAGCAGAATACAAGAAGTGCATCAAAGGAAAAAACAGGAAAAAGCAAGCAATCCATCATAGGAAGCTGGCTTCCGTGAAGTGAATGAAACCTGCAAAATGACAAATAAGAAAGTTAGAAAAAGAAGACTAGAAGAAGAATTAGACTAGAAGAAAAAGAATAGAAGAAGAAGACTAGAAGAAGAAGTATATGCCATATATTAGCTAACTTAGGTGAAATGAATCATTTATGAGCTAACCTAGGTGAAATGGGTAGTTTATGAGCTAACCTAGGTGAAATAGGTTGTTTATGAGCTAACCTAGGTTAAATGGGTCATTTATGAGCTAACCTAGGTCAAATGGGTCGTTTATGAGGTAACCTCGCACCACGCGCCGACGAGGAAGGGGCCTCGGTGCGCTCCCGACCAGCGCCCACCATCTTTGAACACCTACCATGACAAAGAATAAACGAAATTAGTACAAAATAAAAAAAAGTACCGACATGAATAATAATATGTATATCACTTAAGTGTATCATCATCAAGTACAACATAAAAAATTGAATACCTGACACTACTAATAATCTCGATCAGTATCATCAATAAATGCATAATCATCATCATCACTATAATCAATGATGGGCTTTAGGGTTCATTGGCATCAACATGTGCAAGGCCACCTTGACGTAATCGGTCAAGCATTGACAGGTCATCCGCAACAGTAACCTCTTCTTGTTCCGGCTCTTCTTGTTCCTCCTCTGGGGTGATGTCGGATTCATTGCCGCTATCTACTTCAATGTTTTGGGGTGAAGTATACGGTTCTTGAAACGCTTTTTGGAAAGACGTGTCTCTTGGAAGAATTCTCCTTCATATGTGTCTGGGTTAATGTGAGGTTCATAATCCTCTTCCTTTGGGGGAGAAAGTCTAGCACGTGGCGGCACTTCATAAACGACATCCCAACCTTTCAGATTTGGATTAGTTTGGCAGGCCCATGGTAGATAGAATACTTGGGTCGCCTGTTGAGCCATAATATAGACATCAGGAACATCTAAATGGGTGCTTTGGTTGATTTCAACTAGCCCTATATGTTCATGAGTCCTTCTAGTCTCCTTCGGCTGAAACCAATAACATTTGAAGACTACGACATTCGGTGGGTTTTCACCATAGAACAGAAGTTCATAAATTGCTTCAACTCTCCCATAATACTCGGTACCTCCTTCGCCGATAGCAGATACACAACAATTTGTAGACTTTCGTTCGGCCATAGATAGCTCTTTGCCATAGGTACGAAAGCGATACCCGTTGATGTCGTACTTGTCAAATGAACGGACCTTATAGTCAAAACCATTAGCGACTTGTCTCAATTCTGTGTCCATAGACTCTGAATTAGCCTACAAGTTTAATATGAAAGGATTGTTGCATTACGCACAAATTAGCGAATGAAATGAAATTGTCTAATAGAAATTACCGTTTGTTTGGACCAAGATATGAAACCGGCATAGCCGCCTCGTTGCTTTGCGAGAAGCTCATACTCTTCGACGGAATCCTTTTGGATCTCTGCTCCATACGAGAATATGGCGACGTATCGACTGTATGACATATCCAGGAATAAGAGCAGTTCAAAGGAAATAGAAGTTGCGAAACAATGTACCGAGAACTTACTCAATGTACAGCCGCACTTCTATCAGGTTGTTGAAGATATACAACGAAATGGTCCGCCATTCTTCATTATCCAAAGATACTGGATGTGAAACACTAGCTGGTGCGAGATTCCCTTTGAATAGGCTGAGGTTGGATCCACCCTTTTTAGGCTCGTCAGCATTGTACCGAGGCTTCGGATTATGCAAATGACGATTTTTGGCTTCGTAGTGCGCTGTTACGAAGTTTGCCGCCTCCTCTATGATGAATGCCTCAGCCATCGATGCTTCAATTCTACGTTTATTTTTACATTTTTCTCGAAGCGTCTTCTGCATCCTCTCAGTTGGGTAGCACCAACGATTTTGCACGGGCCCCCCCAATCTTGCCTCGGTCGGGAGATGCAAAATCAAATGCTGCATTGGATTAAAGAAGCCCGGTGGAAAGATCTTCTCTAACTTGCAGATCAACTCCGGCGCCAACTCTTCCATTTCTTCTAGCACGCCAGGCGATAGTTCTTTTGCACAAAGAACGTGGAAGAAATAGCTGAGTTCTGCCAGTACTAGCCATTCATCCTCAGGGATGAAGCCATGCAACATCACCGGCATTACCCGCTCAATCCATATGTGCCAATCATGACTCTTGAGACCAAATATCTTCAGTTTATCAAGATTCGCTCCCCTCTTTAGATTCGCTGCATACCCATCGGGGAACATCAACTGCTGTTGCACCCACAAGAGAATTACCCTCATAGCTGACCTTCCAAGATTGAACCATGCCTTTGGCTTCGTCCAGTTCTGCTTTCCTTTCGGTTATTTCATGTTTTGTAACGGCCTATCACATAGCGCCTCCAGATCGACTCTAGCCTTAGTATTATCCTTTGACTTCCCATCTATGCCGAACAATGTACCAAAAAGTGCCTCGGCGATATTCTTCTCAGTGTGCATCACGTCGATGTTGTGTGGGCAAAGGAGGTCTTTGAAGTAAGGCAGATCCCATAAGCATGTTTTGTGAGTCCACGCGTGCTTAGTATTATACCCCTTGAAGTACCCTGGACGTTGTGGATCTGGCTCGAGAGCGTTTAACTGATCCAGGGTCTGTTGGCCTGTCAATGCAGGTGGTGCAGAGTTTTTGACAACTCTACCCCTGATGAAGTTCTTCTTGTCTTTCCTGAACTTATGGCGAGGATCCAGGAACTGTCTATGCATGTCAAAGCAAGAAAACTTGCGACCGGCCTGAAGCCAACGAAACTCAAGAGCTCCCTTGCATGTGGGGCACGGGAACCTTCCATGCACACACCAGCCAACGAATAGCGCATACGCCGGCAAGTCATGCGTCGAGTACATGTACCAGACATGCATTATGAAGTTCCGTTTGCTAAAGGCACCGTATCTCTTGAACCCATTATCCCAGGCTTCTTGCAATTCGTCCTTAAGCGGCTGCATGTACACATTCATATTTTTCCCCGGATAGTTGGGTCCTGGAATTATCAACGTCAGGAAAATGTTCTTTCTTTGCATAATCTGTCCGGGGGGAGATTCAGTGGAAAGACAAATACGGGCCAACAACTGTATTGGGCTGCCGTCATACCAAACACATTGAACCCATCCGTGTTGATGCCGACTCGAGGATGCCTCGGATCTGCCGCTTTGTCAGCATGTAATTCATCAAACTTTTTCCACGCAACACCATCCGATGTGTGTACCATCATCAGATTCCCATCTGCATCTAGTTCAGTTCTTTTGCCTGTTTTGTGCCATGTCATCTGTCTGGCCATCTCTTCGACCATGAAAAGACGTTGAAGTCTTGGTACGATTGGCTTATACCGAAGAACACTAACGGGGATTTTGGTCTGTGTCTTCTCACCCATACTATTGTCTACCACAATATACCTGGAAGACTTGCAAATGGGACAATAGTTCAAGTCTGCATAGTCAAGCCTAAATAAGGCACATCCTTTCTCACAGGCATGTATCTTCTCATAGGGCATCTTCAGTGCATGGAGGATTTTGTCCAACTGGTACAGGTTTGCAGGCATTACATGGCCTTTGGGTAGAAAGCATCCAAATACTGTCATAATTGCGTCATAGCATTCTCTGCCCAAGTTGAACTGAGCCTTCAGAGCCATTACTTGTGAGATGGCATCCAACTGACAAAGCTCAGTGTGCTCGTGGAGTGGACGTTTTGAAGACTCCAACATTTCATTGAAGGCCTTTGCAGATTCCTCCATCTCCTCGTCCGAATCCCAAGCATCATCATAGTCTTGCACCATGTTTTCCATCCCGGTACCATGCTCGTCGGTGCGACGATGATCCACCTCAGCTCGGTCACGTTGGGCAGACTCACCATGAAATGTCCACACCGTATAATCGGGCGTAAAACCACTCTTCTGCAGGTGTTTGCCCATTTCAGCCTCTGTCTTCTTTTCCCAATTGCCGCACTGGAAACAGGGGCACCAGGTTTTCTTTTGGCCATTTGCAAATGCGGCTTGCACAAACCCCTTGGTTTTTGTGAACCATTCAGCGCTCCATTTGTTCTGACCAGTGTGACCGGTATACATCCACGCATGGTCACTCATCTTGACTTTCAGAGCTACTGGACACACAACAATTATATATGTAATTCACCATGTATATATTCATCATTTGATCTACTTTGTCAATTTTATTACGTCCATGCAACCTACACTCTAATAGGTAATGATAGGTCCTAATCCCACCCGTGTATGTGTAGATTGGGTTCATTTTCCCATGCTATGCTCCGGATCCGACGCAAAATTTTGGCAGCACCTCCCCGCTGTTCTCCTGATACACGTCTCTGCAATAAACAGAGAGGATGTGTACCCGGAGAACAACAGGGGAGGCACTGACGAAATTTATGCATCGGATCCAAAGCAAAGCATATGGGAAAATGAACCCAATCTACACATACTCGGGCTGTCCATGGATAGCGTTGGATAATTTGAAAGAATCAAGGTTATAAATATGCAAATGCATGCATATTTATAACTATGACGCTTTCGAATGGGAGACACATATTGGTTACGCATACTGATGATTCAAGACACATATATAACTAGCTATCAAGTTTCATCGGAATAGATCAAATAATTAATGGGGGAGGAGGACTTGTCATTTGTGCTCACCCACGAACGAAGGGGCAGAGCTCGTCAAACGCACGGCGAGGTCGTCGAACACCAAACCTCGCAGCGATGAAACAACTTCACATTTAAAACTACACGATCAACACAATTATATATGATGTTTTTCATAACAAAATCGAAAAATATATGACCTAACTAATAATTCACAAATATATGACCCCGTCGGCCTCTGGAAGGCCAAAGAACACCTTTTCGGGAGGTGTCGGGGGTCGGGGTGTCCTGTCGGTGTCGGGGTGCCGTGTCGGGGTCGGGGTGCTGTTTCGGGGTCGGGGTGTCGTGTCGATGTCGGGGTAGTGCCGTGTCGGTGTCGGCGTGTTGTTTCGGGGTCGGGGTGTGGTGTCGGGGTCAGGGTGTCGGGTCAGGCTCGGGGTCGGGGTGTCGGGTCAGGCTTGGGGGGTCGGGGTCGGGGTCGGGGTGTCCGGGTCGGGGTGTCGGGTCAGGCTCGGGGTCGGGCTGTTGGGGTCGGGGTTGGGGTCAAGGTGTCGGTGTCGGGGTCTCGGGGTCTCGGGGTCGGGGTGTCGGGGTCTCGGGGTCGGGGTATCGTGTTGGGGTGCCGGGTCGGGGTCTGGGTACCGTGTCGGGTCGGGTTTTTTTCCTTTTTTTCCTTTTCTTCTTCTTCCTCTTCTTCCTCTTCTTCCTTTTTTTCCTTCTTCTTCTTCTTCTTCTTCTTCTTCCTCCTTTCCTTTTTCCTCTTCTTCTTCTCCTCTTCTCCTCTTTTTTCTTCTTCTTCTTCCTCTTCTTCTTTTTTCTTCTCCTCCTCCTCTTCTTCTTCTTCTCCTCTCCACTTTTTCTCTTCTTCTTCTTTCCTAAAACTAAACTAAACCTAAACCTAAACCTAAAACTAAAAAAACAGAAAAAGGAAAAAACTAAATCTAAACCTGAAACTAAACTAAAACTAAACCTAGAAACCTAAAACTAATCTTAAAACTAAAACTAAATCTAAACTAAACATAAACCTAAAACTAAAAAAACAGAAAAAAGGAAAAAAAAAGGAGGCAGAGAGCTCACCTGGGTGGAGGAGGGGGGCGGGGCGGCCTGGGGCGGCGGCAGTGGCGACGGGGCCGGGCCCGGCCGGGGCGGCGGGGCGCGGGGCTGCCGGGGCGCCGGGGCGTGGCGGCGCCCAGACGGTAGGGCGGCGGGGGCGACGGGGCGGGGGGTGCCGGGGCGGCGGCGGGGTGGTGGGGCGACGGGGCGGGGGGGCGCTGGGGCGGCGACGGGGTGGTGGGGCGATGGGTAGGCGGCGAGGGAAGAGAAAGAGAGAGAGGGGGCAGGGTGGGGCGGCCGTTAACGTTAGTGGGGCCCTCCCTCTTTGCCGTCCGCCCCCCTTTGCCGTCCGCCTTTTTGCTCTTTGCCGTCCGCTAGCGGACGGCAAAGAGGGGGTCCATTAGGTTTTTTTTAGCAGCTTGTCAGTGGGGCCCCTCCCTCTTTCTCGTCCGCTAGCCGACGGCAAAGAACCTTTGTCGTCTGCTAGCCGATGGCAAAGAACTGGCTGATGGCAAATTAGGTCTTTGCCATCAGCCAGTTATCGGTGATGATGCTGTGTGGGACACCATAATGGTGCACGACACCAGATATAAAGTCTATCACTGGTCCGGCTTCGGTCAATTTAACTGGTTTGGCCTCTATCCACTTTGTCGGTGTTCTGGGAACGGGGGTCCCCAGACTTGCCTGCCTGCGGCCTGCGGCGTGGCTCAAAGGGGGGCCCAGCACGGCCCATCTTCATCAACACAGACCCAAGACCCTCACGAGGGGCCAAGCCTCGCGGGGCGGACGACACGGAGCTTCCTCAGGCACGGCCTCATCAGGCTGGCTCGCGAGGAGGCAGAGAGATCAAGGCGGGGTACCTCAAGAGGTGCCCGTGACGCAAGCCATGACGACCAAAGGCGCCAGGCGGGCGCCAGCCGCGCAGTGTCCTCCTTTCCTCTTTGGTGCAAAGGGAGCAAGCGCAGGCGAGAGCATCAAGCAAAGGCACCCGTTTCGGTGCAACAAGACCAAGACCAGTCCAACGGTAGGGAGGAAGTCATTGTGGAGCCCAAGCCAGCGTCACCACCAGAGTCTTTGGCAGGCGAGGACCAACTTTAGTCAGGATAAGTGTACCAGATGCTCCCCTTCAAAATGGCCAATTCTTGGCGCCCTTCCCGCTCAATATTTGGGAAGAGGCCCAGGGCCTTTGCCTATAAATAGGAGTAGCCACCCACAGGGTAGGGGGGTTCGATCGATCGGTTGGAGATCGAAATTAGAGAGAGAATCGAGAAGAGAGAGAGAGAGAGAGAGAGAGAGAGAAGGGTGACTGAACTCCTCCTAGCAGTTCGTCCCCCTAGCCAAGAACATACCCTCGTGAGGCTGTTCTTCCTTGTATTGCTCATCATCATCAGCCCAAGAGGCAATCCACCACACCACACACTAGAGTAGGGTATTACACCACAACGGTGGCCCGAACCAGTATAAACCCTGTGTCTCTTGTGCTGTTCTTTCCATAGCTTAGATCTTAGCAAGGCAGAGGGGTGCAGGTAGGTAGGAGGAGAAATCTCCGCGCGCACCCTAGTGTTCGAACCTCAAGGGTCTGCCAGAACCCGAAATCCGACATTTGGCGTGCCAGGTAGGGGTGCGCCGGAATTCGTCTTCCACCACCCCGTTCTCCTCCGACCATCGCGTCCATGTCTGACGCTCGTCGGGCCCGCGCCGAGCGCCGGGCCGCTCTCGCTTCCCGCGTCGCCCAGACGGCTCATGTCGGTGGGCGTCCTCACTGTTCCCCGTCACCTGCCATCAACGCCGCCACCGGCCCGGCGGGGGACGAGCAGCAAGCGTCGTCTCAGCATCCGTCCGTGCGGCAAGACGGCCGCACCGCTACTCCCTCGCTCACCCCAGCTGGTTCTTCGTCCCGCGCGCTCCGCGCACCCATGGAGGCTCGAGCTACGCTCATCGTGGCAAACGAGCTCCTGCGCTACCGTCCCGTCGACGACGTCTACGAAGAATGGCTCGACTGCGTCGCCGAGCTCGTCTGTGCCGCAGGGCGCTCTCCTGCACCGTCCGTTCCGCTGCACCCCACCCCGCCCCGCGCGGGCGACGAAGCTCCGGCGGCGCCCCGGCTGCCTCCTCCTCAAGAAGGCGCCATGGCTCCAAGGCGCGTGGCCCCTGGGCGGAACCCGCTCCGTCAAGTGCGAGCGCGGCAAGAGCAGAGCTGCCAAGAAGTCCCTCGCCCGCAAGAAGCTGCCCGGACGCTCCCTGCTCCATCACGTCGCGACCATGCTCCTGCTCCCGCACGTCAAGACCCCGCGCTGCTCCCAGCTGCAGCGCGTGGGGACATGCAAGACCAAGCTCTCCGTCACCCAAGGCCTCCCGTGGCCACAGCAGGTTGCCGTGCCTTCACCGCCGAGCTACGCAGCGTCGCATGGCCCGGCAAGTTCAAGCCAGACCTGCCTCCTCGTTACGACGGCACGGCCGACCCTGTGGAGTTCCTCCAGCTCTATGAGCTGGGCATCGAAGCTGCAAACGGAGACGAGAAAGTCATGGCGAACTGGTTTCCCATGGCGCTCAAGGACGGGGCCCGCACCTGGCTCCAGAACTTGGCTCCAGGCACGATCTCCTCCTGGGACGAGATGCACACCCGCTTCATCGCCAACTTCCAAGGTACTCGCGACCGGCCACCCGCCGTGAGCGACATGCGCCGCATCAAGCAACAACCCGGAGAGACCTTGCAGAAGTACATCCAGCGCTTCAACAACGCACGCCTCAAGATTCCCAAGGTGACTGAGGAGGCCATCATCTCAGCCTTCTCCGACGGCGTGCGTGATGTCAAGATGAAGGAGGAGCTGGCGATGCATGAAGACCTGTGCACTTCCTTGGAGTTGTTCAACTTGGCAACCAAGTGCGCCAGGGCTGAGGAAGGGCGTCTCTCCCTCCTCGAGCTGCCTGCCGCAGACCCAGAAGAGAAGAAGCCCAAGGCCAAGGATGTGAAGCGCAAGGGGGCTGCCGTGCTCACGGCAGAACCAGACACCAAGCGGGGCAGAGATCAGCCCGAACATTCCAAGCACAGTCGGTACTGTGTGTACCACGACCTCCACACCCACAACACCAACGAATGTCAAGAGCTCTGAGCCGTGTGAGAAGGAAGGATCGGTCGTCGCCCCGACCGCGGTGACCGGGGCTACGGTCGAGGAGAAGGAAGGAACGTAGGACGCTGGGAAGACCGCGGCCCGCGCCAAGGGTGGCGTGATCAACCTCGCGAGGATCGCTGGCAAGACCGACCTCGCGAGGGAGACTGGAGGGATCAGCCTCGCGAGGATCGCCCGCACGGCAACGCAGGCCTCCCTCCGCTGCCGCTGCAGCCAAGGAGAAACGAGGACCGCCATCAGGACGAGGGGGCTGGGGGCTTCCAGGAGCCGCGCGCGATCGCCTGCATCCTGGGCGGGGCTCAAGCCCCAGCCTCTCAACGCATCTTCAAGCAGTTCGCCTGCGAAGTGAATGCAGTCCTCCCCAAGCTCGAAGCCACGCGCCCTCTCAGGTGGTCGGCGTGCGCCATCACATTCAGCTCAGCGGATCAGCTCAAGTATGCGGCTACAGCCGGAGTCCTCCCGATGCTTTGTTCCCCAATCATCAGCAACGTGGTGGTCACCAGGACCCTCATCGATGGCGGGGCAGGGCTCAACGTCCTGTCCGTGGAGACATTCAACAATCTCCAAGTGCCCTACAGCCAGCTTCAGCCAACCAAGCCTTTCTCCGGAGTCACCGACGGCTCCACAGTCCCGATTGGGCAGGTCCGCCTCCCTGTCACATTCGGGGCACGCGACAACTACCGCACCGAGCTCATCGACTTCGACGTCGCTCACATTCGCCTGCCGTACAACGCCAGCCTTGGGTACCCAGCACTGGCCAAGTTCATGGCCGTAACTCACCACGGATACAACATCCTCAAGATGCCAGGAAGTGGCGGAGTCATCACGGTGCCCTGTGAAGAGAAGGACGTGGTGTGTTCCCTGGAACGAGCCTTTCAGGCCGCGTCACTGGAAGACCCGGATCGCGAAAGCAGGAGGCTTCCTGAGACCGCCCCCAAGAAGAAGAAGACATCGTCCGGCCCGGCCCCTTAGGAGGCAGGCCCCTCTGGGCCCGCGCCTGCCCAGGGGGAACCTCCTTCCATCGCATAGGAAAGCGCGCCCGGCGCCCTCCTCAGGCAGGGCTCGGGGGCTCTCCCCTGGAGGGCCACCGACCTGGCTAAGGTCACGAGGGAGGCGCTTGGGCACCACATGGAGGCGTGTTCCGAAGCACGTTTCCCTCAAGAAGGAGTAAGGCAAGGAGAGCCAGACCCTCAGGAGTTCGTCAGCAAGGCCATTCAGGAGCTACAGGAGTCAAGAGTCATGAAAGGCGGCCGCTGCCTACCAGCAGTGGCTCCCCATCCAGGCGAGGATGGTGGGCTGCGCGTCTGCATCGACATACCAGGGCTCAACCGAGTCGCCTCTCTGGTGCGCCTTTGGCCCTCGCGAGTGGGGCGCTGCGAAGGTCCACCCCACAGCTACGTTCGCATGCCTTACGGCTTGCTGAACGCGGCTGCCATGTACCAGCGCCTCATGAGGGACATCGTGGAGGCTCAAGAGGCCAGGCATTCCGCAGCCCTGGCGGAGATGGAGATGGTCCGCGAGGAGCCACCAGCGCCTCCGGGGCCTCCCGAGGCCCCTGGGCCTGGGGGCTCGTGAGGATCGGCTTCCGCAGCCCACCGAGTCTGCTACACCAACACTCCTTCGTCCTCAACATCATCAGGTGACATCTTTCAAGTTTCATTTCCAGCTGGGAGCGCCCCCCCAGGGCTGCATTATTCCCAGGCCGCGTGGGTCCGTCCCTGCGGCATGTATCCCTTTTATTTCATGTTGTTAGCTTACTTTGCTGGGGGCGCCCCTCGGGCTGCATCATCCCCAAGTCGCTCGGGCCTAACCCAGTGATGTCCACCTTCCCAGCATCTATTTGAATGAATCCACTCCTTCGCGGCTAATGTGTTTGACCTAGTTGCCCGCTCAACTGACGCCAACTGATGGAACTGCTCCCAAACGGCACGACGCTTGCGCATGGGTCCGTCCCTGCAACGCCGACAAACCTGAATGGCTGAGCTCTGGCCGTGGCAGCCCCGCATGGCGCCACCTCGTCAAGCCTTCAGTGCCTCATTGCCCCTCGGAAGCAACCAACGGCTGACTGTCAATTGTCATGGCAACCCCTCGTTCTTTCTATGATGGGTCTACAGGATCTCCTAAAGGAGCTGTGTCAGGCGAGGCCCTTGCGGTGTCTCCTTCACTCTCATCCACGTGAACCGCTTGCACGTTAAAGGGGGTGCCTGAGCATCGCGACTCAGGGCTCCTACTGGCTCTCTAGCCCTCACCCTCTGGCCTTGTCCACGGCATCGCGACCTGGCATACCAGCGACGGTTGAGACTCGCTCGAGGGCCGGGACCCGAGGACGTAGAGTAGAAAGGGGAGCAAAGGCGCGAGGGGAGGGACACGCTAGGACCTCGCCGAGCAACCTCACGCCTGCCGATGCACGGACCCGGCGACACACCGGAGAGCGGCCACTGATTCTCGAGATAAGTCACCACCCAGAGGCACCAGCTACCGTGGCACCATCCCCGCACCTAATGCAATCCCGTGTTAGCGACGCCGCTCTCCTTTCTCACCGAACGACGGCTTCTTGAGCACCAAAGAGGACCTGCTGAGCATCGCGACTCAGGGGCTCTTACCGGACCCCGGGTCGCTCACCTCCTGGCCTTGACCACGGCATCGTGACCTGGCATACCAGCGACGGCTAAAGCCGCCTTGGGACTGGGACCTGTCGGCGCAGAGCACCAAGCCCTCGTGAGGTTCGAAAGGGAGAACTAAGCTAAGACGGAATGAGCAACTTGCACAATTCTACGACAAGGGTTATATTAACAAAACAGGATCACAGGCACCTTGCAAGCCCCCACTGGACGCGTCTTTGATTCCTCGCAGGGAACAGATCCTAAAAGGACGCTAACTGCATGCGCCCCTGCAAAAGACGCCATCATCAACAGTGGGTCATCAAGCACCGGCGCCAACCCCATCCAGATCAGAGTCGGCAACGGCCTGACGAGCCCACCCTGCTCCAGGAGCGGCGCCGGCTCAGGGGCTCGTAGCTGTCGTCACTCGTCTCCGGAGTCGCGAAGAGCTCGCCAGAGTCGCTGGAACCTCCGACGCCTCCGCCGCCTGAGGAGCCGCCAAGGGAGCGGTCGGCGGGCCCAGTCCTCGCCGCAGCAGGGTCCCGACCACCTCTCCCGGGGCAGCACTCCAGCCGGCGCCCGTTCGCGTCGAAGACCTTGAAGAACATCACCGAAGCACCGTCGTACTCCAAGTGGATCACGAAGGCGCCTGTTGTCCTGCAAACCCGGGCAATTTCACTCCAGCCTCGAGTCATGAAGACCTCGCCCGGGGCAATGACCGCGACCTCTGCCTCGGTCGCGAGGGTCCTGCGGCCGGCATGCTTGTAGGATCGAAAGTATGTCTAGAGGGGGGTGATTAGACTACTTGACCAAATAAAAACTTAAACTTTTCCCAATTTTAGTTCTTGGCAGATTTTAGCTATTGTAGGACAAGTCAAGCAATCATCACACAATTCAAGCAAGCATGCAAAGAGTATATTGGCAGCGGAAAGTAAAGCATGCAACTTGCAAGAATGTAAAGGGAAGGGTTTGGAGAATTCAAACGCAATTGGAGACACGGATGTTTTTCCCGTGGTTCGCATAGGTGGTGCTATCCTACATCCACGTTGATGGAGACTTCAACCCACGAAGGGTAACGGTTGCGCGAGTCCATGGAGGGCTCCACCCACAAAGGGTAACGGTTGCGCGAGTCCACGGAGGGCTCCACCCACGAAGGGTCCACGAAGAAGCAACCACCCACAAAGGGTCCACGAAGAAGCAACCTTGTCTATCCCACCATGGCCATCGCCCACGAAGGACTTGCCTCACTAGCGGTAGATCTTCATGAAGTAGTCGATCTCCTTGCCCTTACAAACTCCTTAGTTCAACTCCACGATCTTGTCGGAGGTTCCCAAGTAACACCTAGCCAATCTAGGAGACACCACTCTCCAAGAAGTAACAAATGGTGTGTACGTAATGAACTTCTTGCTCTTGTGCCTCAAATGATAGTCTCCCCAACACTCAACTCTCTCTCATAGGATTTGGATTTTGTGGAAAGAAGATTTGAGTGGAAAGCAACTTGGGAAGGCTAGAGATCAAGATTCATATGGTAGGAATGGAATATCTTGGTCTCAACACATGAGTAGGTGGTTCTCTCTCAGAACATATGAGTTGGAATTGTGTATGTGTTCTGATGGCTCTCTCCATGAATGAAGAGGAGGTGGAGGGGTATATATAGCCTCCACACAAAATCCAACCATTACACACAGTTTTCCAATCTCGGTGGGACCGAATCAACAAACTCGGTCGGACCAAAAAGGTAAACCTAGTGACCGTTAGAGATTTTCGGTGGGACTGACATGCAACTCGGTAGGACCGATATGGTTAGGGTTTGGGCATAACGTAATCTCGGTGAGACCGATTACACAAACTCGGTGAGACCGATTTTGGTAATTAGCTAACCAGAGAGTTGGTCAGGCAAACTCGGTGGGACCGATTTGCTCTTTCGGTGAGACCGAAAAGTTACAAAAAGGAAACACTGAATTTACATTGCAATCTCGGTGGGACCGATTCGCTCTTTCGGTGAGACCGAAAAGTTACGAAAGGGAAACAGAGAGTTTGCAATCCCATCTCGGTGAGACCGAGATCCCTATCGGTAGAACCGAATTGCTAGGGTTTGGCAGTGGCTTATGACAAGTGAAACTCGGTGGCGCCGGATAGAAAGAATCGGTAGGACCGAGTTTGGCTTTGGATTTAGGTCATATGAGGAAGTGGGAAAGTAGTTGAGGGTTTTGGAGCATATCACTAAGCACTTGAAGCAAGAGGCTCATTAAGCAACTCATCCCTCCTTGATAGTATTGGCTTTTCCTAAAGACTCAATGTGATCTTGGATCACCAAAATATAAAATGAAGAGTCTTGAGCTTTTGAGCTTGAGCCAATCCTTTGTCCTTAGCATTTTGAGGGTTCCACTTTCACATCCATGCCATGCCAATCATTGAGCTTTCCTGAAATGGTCATCTTGGAATAGCATTAGCTCAATCAGCTATATGTTGTTATGAATTACCAAAACCACCTAGGGATAGTTGCACTTTCAATCTCCCCCTTTTTGGTAATTGATGACAACATATAGATCAAAGCTTCGACAAATGATAATAAGCATGAAATATATCGTCGCTTTGAGAAGTATGTGACAAGTAAGAGCTCCCCCTAAATTTGTGCATATTTAAAATTTGCTTTGGACTGCAAATGCACAAAGAGTTAGAGTCATGGGTTACTCTTCCATGTCACATACATCTTGGTGGAGCGCTTAAAATGATAAGAATGAAATACATGCACTCATCACCAAGAATAGTGAATGATCACATAATATAGATAAGATATATCAAGCATGCATAAGTGTAGCTTATGATCAAACACATGATCATCAATGTCTCACGAGCAATGACATAGTATCTCAAGCACTCAAAAGCAAACAAAGTTCGAAAAACCACCAAATAAAACAAGAGAGAATAAAAGCAACACTCTCTCTCGAAGCCTATGATCTATACATTTTTCTCCCCCTTTGGCAACAAGTTACCAAAAAGTTCCTAGAAAATGCATAGTGCTAGATCGACGCTCAGGCTTGATCTTCAGGTGGTGGTGGAGTCCGGAGCACTCCAAGGACGAAGCCTTCTGTAGACGTGGTCGGAGTCGAGGCTGAAGTGGACGCTGGAGCTGGTGGAACTGAGGCTGTAGCTGGTGCAGAAGTGGTGGCTCTGGTGTCAGCAACTGGCACTGCATATGATCGCTGAGCTCTTGGCACTCTGGCAAATGCATCAGTTGTAGTCTTGCCTCTCCTCTCCTACATGTCATCCTGAAGTTGTTCCACTGTAGACTGAATCTCTGTTACTTTGACATCCAAGTCATAGAACTTTTGTTCCATGATCCTCTCTAAGCTCTGCTGATTCTGAGTGAGGGTGGCTAGTCCTTGCTCCATCCTCAGTGTGGATGCAATCAAGTAACCAAGCTGCTCTTGTTTGGTTTTCAAGAAATACTCAGATGCCTCCTCTTGAGTTGGCATCTTGGCATCTTTCTCCTTCCTTGCCTTCTCCTTCTTTGCTTGTGCTTGTGCAGACGATGGTTCATTCTCATTCATGACAACTTGATTATCTTCAAAATCTGGATGGATGGGCAGGTGTTCCTTGTCCAGTAAGTATATGCATGTGCCCATCTTGGAGTTAATGAGCTCCTGGATCTGAGGGGCATATCCACAGCTCCTCTTCTGATCAGCTGATGTCCTCTTAATGGTCTCTACCATGAGGCTCATCACCTTGAACTTCTGTGGCACATCAAATATATGAAGCAAATTGATCGCATGGCCTCTGATCATCTTGTGATCACCTTTCTTGGGCAATAAGGTGTGCCTCAGTATCCAATTGATTGTTGGCAGCCCTGACAGAAGATAGTGTACTGAGCCAAACTTGAAAGTGTCAAGTGCTTCATTTGGAATTTCCTTGTACATGTTTGAAATTGAGTTATGATCCATCTTCTTCTTGGCATATACATCCGAGTCATCTTCCTGCTCTTCTGGGGCATTAATCAGCTGAGCCCATTCAGCAACTGTAGATTGGTACCTCATACTTTCAGACATCCATGTGATCCTACCATCTGGATAAAAATGTGTTGTGGAGTAGAACTGCATGATAAGCTCCTCATTCCACTTTGTGAGCTTTTTCCCAACAAAGTCTGCTACTTCACAAGCATTGAAGCTGTCATACACTCCAGGGTAGTGTTCTTCATTGTTCTTGATGTACTCCCAATCAACCCATCTCATGTCACAAACTATTGGCTTCTTATCAAGAAGCACTGTCTCATAGAAATCTTGCTGTTCCTTGGTGTGAAACCTGTAATCCACAGCAGTTCTTCTCCTTGAAGCATACGGATCTGCTTCTCTCCACTTCCTCAGCCCTGAGTCTCTCCTGAGCTTCATATCATCAGCCACAGGATGAGCATCATTGTGGTCTGGGATCTTGGGCTTGAGCTTTCTTAGAACGTGCTCTTCATCATCTTCTTCAGCAGCTTCAGGCACTGGGGCCTTGTTCTTTTCAGTTGCAGGTATGCTCCTTGTATTTCTCTTTGGTGCAGACTTGGGCTTGGAGGCAGCTTTGGGTGCTTCTTTGGGCTTAGATGTGACAGCCCCTGACCTTATAGCATCACCCATAAGCTTAGGTGCCTTAGGTGCTGGTGCAGCAACCTCTTCTTCTTCCTCTTTTTCCATGATGGAGGCCTTTCCAAGCACTCTGGCTACGGTCTTCTTGACCCTTTCCTTCATTTTCTTGCCTTCAGCAGCAACTGGCTCTATGGGAGTGGACTTCTTAGGAATCTTGGTTGAAGCTCTGGCCTTTGGCATAGGCTGCCTACCTGCTGGCCTTTTGATTTTCATCCCTGGCTTTGTGCCTTGAGCTGGCTCAACTCTCTTGGAAGTTGCTTCCTCTTCTGCCACATAATCTTCATCCTCAGAATCTGAAGTTCTCTTCTTTCTCTGTCTGGTGGCAGCTTTTGGCAAATTGCTTGGGGTACTCCTGCTGCCATCATCTGAAGAACTTGAGGGACTAGTGCCCTCACTCATCTGCACTTGCTCTTCTGACATGTTCTGGCTATCACTTTGGTCCGACATGATGAACAAGCTGACTGCTGACCCTGTGAATAGTTTATAGATGAGGTAGAGTGGATGAGCATCACAAAATGCAGAGATTTTTGCAAAAGAATGACTCAAAAACTTAGTTTTAGTTTCCCACTGAAATCATCTCGGATCTACCGATTTTTAAACTCGGTGATACCGAAGCAGTTTTGGAACCTAAACTAGTGAACTCGGTCAGACTGAGTCACAGTTCGGTGGCACCGAGACTGCTAGGGTTTCACAAAGTTCCAAAATTGGTCACACCGATAAGTAATTCTCGGTCAGACCGAGTCTCACTTGTGCAATGGCATAAGCCAAATCGGTGGGACCGAGTTTTTCAACTCGGTGGGTCCGAGATAGTTTCGGCGGAAACCTAACCCTAAAATTTTCGAATTAAACTAATCTACAAACGCATTGACTGGATAGGAGTGTTTCAATCGTGGCAAGAATCATTAAGAACACAATGTGCTAGGAATCGGATGGGGAATAGCACTGTGATCGAGTCCATACCCTATTTCGGCGGAGACTCGCTACGGCGGCAACGGCGGGGTAGAATTCCGTTGACGGCGACGGAGACCAGCGACTGGAGGCGGTTGGTGGCGAGGAGACGATCCGGAGACCACGTTGGCAGAGCAGGCTATCGCGCGGGCGAAGGGGTTCGGAGAAATTTCCAAATTTTTGCCCGTGACTATATATAGCCCGACCCTGTCGGTGTGACCGAGTGGAACGACTTGGTGGCACCGAGATGCAAAACTATATACAGTTGTTGCAACTCGGTGTGACCGAATGGTTCAAATCGGTTGCACCGAGATTGAAAATTCAGATCAACTTAATGATCTCGGTAGGACCGAAAGTATGATATCGGTCAGACCGAGAATCATAAAGAGGTTTTGGAAGTTTAAGTCTATGACGAATCAGGGACTCCGAGCGCTCCTCACACAGAGTGGTTAGAATCTAACTTGATCAAATTTTGTGATGTAGCATGAATAGAGTTTGAGACGAGAAAAGCATAGATAGCTAGAGGAGGTTCTTAGGCATTCTTGTCCATCCACTTGGCAAAAGGAAATAAAACCATACAATCAAAACAACAAGTGGATGTCCTCGAATGAGTAAAATATGCAACCAGCATGCTCACACAATAAGATGGCAAATGAAATATGTGACAAGGCATGCACAACCAATTCTAGCATCTATCAAGCAATTTGCGATGACAAGGTCATCTATATATGAGTATATTGACTTAGGAGTCAAGTGAGAACACTTGATCATAGGTCATACTCATCGTTTAAGCTCGTGGGGTTACCACTTTTACATAAAGCATTGTTGTGTTCACATCTTTAGAGTTGCTTTAGCTCAAGTCTTAGAGTAAAGCTCCCCCTAGATGTGATATCCCCCCTTAGAGGGATGAACTAACCTCGGGTTTTGTCGATGATGACTTCATGTAGATGTTGAAGATGTGGATGCTCAATGTTGATGTAGATCACTTGGAGCTATCCATTTGAGTGAATTGCACTTTCAATACCTACATGGGTTAGTCCCACAAGGAACAAACAAGGATATCCATAGACATAGAGTGATGCACACACAAGATGATGTCCATGAAAACTTTTAGGTTACCTTGTCCCTTGTCTTACCAACAAGAGGGTTTGTGACTCCTTGAACTAGTGCAAGATGTGGAAGTTGATTGCACTTGTTCTTGCCAAAATGATAAGAGTGAAGTATGTTGGCGGAGTCACCCTCAAGAACTCTCTAGTTCTTCTTCTTTTGGATCCACACCATCTTGATGGGAATCCTTGGAGTTGTAGTCGTACTTGATGAAGTGGAACTTGAAGTAGTCTTGGGAATCCACTTGACTAAGGTCTTAGGAGCTTCTTCAAATGCATCAATTTCCTATTGAAGCTTGTCCTTGCCTTTTTGCTTGTAGTCTTGTGGTGGAAGATCATCTTGAGCTTGTGTCCCCTTGAAAGAAGTATCATACTTATCTTGTTGAGGAACAAACTTTGTCTTGGGGTATTGATCTTCTTCCCACTCAACTCCATTGGCATTGAACTTTCGTTCAAAACCAACACCTTGATTCTTCCGGTGCATTCCTTGCTTGCGCACAATTTCCTCGAATTGCTTACTCCCGGCAAGGCTTTTGTACACTCCTTTCTCTATAATTCCCTTCAATAAGCTATTTTATTGCTCAAGTGTAACTTGGCTAATAGAATCATTAGTGGAATCAAGAGAACTACTAGAAGCAACAATACTGGATTTAGCATGATCACTGTTACTGCTAGAGGAAGAATCTTTCTTGTTCTTGTTACTAGACTTGACTTGAGGCATGTAAGTGGATAAGAGTAAAGCTTGGCAATGTAAGAAGAACTTTTCTTGCGGAGATCATCATTGATTGCTTTTAAGAACTCATGCTCTTGCTCAAGATTGAGCTTTTCAAAGCGTAATTTCTCATGAGCTCTTAAAAGTTCTCGATGATCTTAGAAGATAGTTTCATGAGCCAACTTAAGAGTGTTTAGTTCTTTAGTTAGAGCCTCAATCTTCTCCTTATCATTGTCATTCGTTTTATCTTGATTAGCATGATTAATTGACGTTTCATCATAGTATTCATCACTAGAGTTGTCAACAAGCAAATCATCACCTAACAAGTCATCTTCATCACTATTGAAATCAACATATTCGGGGTGTGTTACCTTAGGACCTTTGGTCATGAAGCATCTTCCAATTCCTTCATTTGGTGAGTCAAATATGTCGTAGGAGTTGGTTGACACAAGTGCTAGACCGACAACACCTTCATCTTGAGTATCTTCGGAGTCGGAGTGACAACTTCTCTCGGAGTGGCTGTCGGAGTCGGAGCCGGATACCCATTCACCAACATGAGCTTGATGTCTTCGTTTTGTGTAGCTCCTTGATGATTTTTCCTTTCTTTCCGAATCCTTGCTTCTCCGTGAGTATCTTCGTTCATAACGATCATCTCTACTCCTTCTCTCTCTTGGTGGTGATTCTTTGCTTCTTCTTTTTGGAGAATCTTCTCTTCTCTTGTAGGTTGCCGTACACTCATTGGAATAGTGTCCGGGTCTTCCACAACTGTAGCAGTTTCGCTCTCGACTAGAAGATCTTTTGTCATTGTAGGACCTTGACTTGAAGCTTCTATCTTTGCTTCTACTCTTGTAGAACTTGTTGAAGTTCTTCACCATTAAGCTCAATTCTTCATTAAAGTTGTGTTTCTCACTTGATGATGTAGGGGCTTCACATGAGGCTTTGTAGGCACCACTTGATTTGTTGTGAAGTTCCTCTTTATCCTTAAGTGACATCTCATGAGCAACAATTCTTCCAATCACCTCCGTTGGCTTGAGATCTTTGTAATTGGGCATCATTTGGATCAATGTGCACACGGTATCATATTTTCCATCCAAGGCTCTTAGAATCTTCTTGATGATGAATCTATCGGTCATCTCTTCACTTCCTAAGCCGGCAATCTCATTTGTGATGAGAGCAAGCCTAGAGTACATTTCAGCGACACCTTCACCATCCTTCATTTTGAACTTGTCAAGTTGACTTTGAAGCACATCCAACTTGGATTCCTTGACGGAGTCGGTACCTTCGTGCATATCAATCAAAGTGTCCCAAATTTCCTTTGCATTCTCAAGACGGCTGATTTTGTTGAATTCTTTGGGGCACAATCCGTTGAAGAGAATATCACAAGCTTGAGCATTGTATTGCAACATCTTCAACTCATCCGCGGTAGCTTCATGGTTTGGTTCTTTCCCATCAAAGAAGTCACCTTGCAAACCAACACACACAATAGCCCAAATGGTGGGGTTATGTCCAAGAATATGCATTTTCATTTTATGCTTCCAACTAGCAAAATTAGTACCATCAAAGTAAGGACCTCTACGGTGATAATTTCCCTCGCTAGACGCCATACTCTCCTAGGTTGTGAAACCAAGGCTATGACCACCAAAAGCTATGGAGATCAAAGCAAATGGAGACCAAAGCTCTGATACCACTTGTAGGATCGAAAGTATGTCTAGAGGGGGGGTGATTAGACTACTTGACCAAATAAAAACTTAACCTTTTCCCAACTTTAGTTCTTGGCACATTTTAGCTATTGTAGGACAAGTCAAGCAATCATCACACAATTCAAGCAAGCATGCAAAGAGTATATTGGCAGCGGAAAGTAAAGCATGCAACTTGCAAGAATGTAAAGGGAAGGGTTTGGAGAATTCAAACGCAATTGGAGACACGGATGTTTTTCCCGTGGTTCGGATAGGTGGTGCTATCCTACATCCACGTTGATGGAGTCTTCAACCCACGAAGGGTAATGGTTGCGCGAGTCCACGGAGGGCTCCACCCACAAAGGGTAACGGTTGCGCGAGTCCACGGAGGGCTCCAACCACGAAGGCTCCACGAAGAAGCAACCACCCACAAAGGGTCCACGAAGAAGCAACCTTGTCTATCCCACCATGGCCATCGCCCACGAAGGACTTGCCTCACTAGCGGTAGATCTTCACGAAGTAGGCGATCTCCTTGCCCTTACAAACTCCTTGGTTCAACTCCACAATCTTGTCGGAGGCTCCCAAGTAACACCTAGCCAATCTAGGAGACACCACTCTCCAAGAAGTAACAAATGGTGTGTACGTAATGAACTCCTTGCTCTTGTGCTTCAAATGATAGTCTCCCAAACACTCAACTCTCTCTCATAGGATTTGGATTTTGTGGAAAGAAGATTTGAGTGGAAAGCAACTTGGGAAGGCTAGAGATCAAGATTCATATGGTAGGAATGGAATATCTTGGTCTCAACACATGAGTAGGTGGTTCTCTCTCAGAACATATGAGTTGGAATTGTGTATGTGTTCTGATGGCTCTCTCCATGAATGAAGAGGAGGTGGAGGGGTATATATAGCCTCCACACAAAATCCAACTGTTACACACAGTTTTCCAATCTCGGTGGGACCGAATCAACAAACTCGGTCGGACCGAAAAGGTAAACCTAGTGACCGTTAGAGATTTTCGGTGGGACTGACATGCAACTCGGTAGGACCGATATGGTTAGGGTTTAGGCATAACGTAATCTCGGTGAGACCGATTACACAAACTCGGTGAGACCGATTTTGGTAATTAGCTAACCAGAGAGTTGGTCAGGCAAACTCGGTGGGACCGATTTGCTCTTTCGGTGAGACCGAAAAGTTACAAAAAGGAAACACTGAATTTACATTGCAATCTCGGTGGGACCGATTCACTCTTTCGGTGAGACCGAAAAGTTACGAAAGGGAAACAGAGAGTTTGCAATCCCATCTCGGTGAGACCGAGATCCCTATCGGTAGAACCGAATTGCTAGGGTTTGGCAGTGGCTTATGACAAGTGAAACTCGGTGGCACTGGATAGAAAGAATCGGTAGGACCGAGTTTGGCTTTGGATTTAGGTCATATGAGGAAGTGGGAAAGTAGTTGAGGGTTTTGGAGCATATCACTAAGCACTTGAAGCAAGAGGCTCATTAAGCAACACCTCATCCCTCCTTGATAGTATTGGCTTTTCCTAAAGACTCAATGTGATCTTGGATCACTAAAATATAAAATGAAGAGTCTTGAGCTTTTGAGCTTGAGCCAATCCTTTGTCCTTAGAATTTTGAGGGTTCCACTTTCACATCCATGCCATGCCAATCATTGAGCTTTCCTGAAATAGTCATCTTGGAATAGCATTAGCTCAGTGAGCTATATGTTGTTATGAATTACCAAAACCACCTAGGGATAGTTGCACTTTCAGTGCTGCAGCCAAAGCTCTAGGAGTTCTCCCTGCGGGATGATGGAGGCGAAGAAGGGAGGAAGGCGAATCCAAGACTGAGGAGGCATGGTGGCGTGGAGCACGAACTCTCGGGAGGAGCCCTCGGTGTGGACCCCAGGGGGGACGACCCACACCTTCGTGACCCGTCGGCGCCGATGGCGGCGCCGCCCGTGGCGATCAGCATCAGCTCTTTCAGGGCCCTCGATGTGGGCGTACAAGGGAAGCGGGAACCCCGGCGGTGCCCGCTCGCACCATTGCCTCGACACCACCTGATGGGCCCCCTCTTCCCGGCCGCGGAGGGCGAGCCGTTTCTTCGGCGGGAGCGGGTCTGGTTCCTCTCGGGGAGCCTTTCCCTTCTCTACCGTCGAGAACCGGCGGATCGGAGCCATCGTAGCAAGATGGAGCAAGGACCGGGAAGAAGGAGAAGCAAAAAGGGATGGACTGGAAGGACGCGCGCCGTTCCGTACTTATGGCCCGTGAAGGCCAACCGCCGACCTCCACGATCGCAGGTAATCATGACCTGCTTTGCATGCAGGGACTTGTCCAATCCGTGCAGTTGCCGAGGCGCCATGGGGAAGTGGAGACGCCCACGTCCAATCAACCGCCACGCGGCGCCCAAGGCCGCAGGCTGTTAGGGCCCGCGGCGCTTCGCTCTTACCCTTCCGCCTCCCTGCACGGCCAAGTTCGGGCGCGCCTTGGACCCGAGGGCTACTGTCGGCGTTCTGGGAACGGGGGTCCCCAGACTTTCCTGCCTGCGGCCTGCGGCGTGGCTCAAAGGGGGGCCCAACACGGCCCATCTTCATCAACACAGACCCAAGACCCTCGCGAGGGGCCAAGCCTCACGGGGCGGACGACACGGAGCTTCCTCAGGCACGGCCTCATCAGGCTGGCTCGCGAGGAGGCGGAGAGATCAAGGCGGGGTACCTCACGAGGTGCCCGTGACGCAAGCCATGATGACCAAAGGCGCCAGGCGGGCGCCAGCTGCGCCGTGTCCTCCTTTCCACTTTGGTGCAAAGGGAGCAAGCGCAGGCGAGAGCATCAAGCAAAGGCACCCGTTTCGGTGCAACGAGACCAAGACCAGTCCAACGGCAGGGAGGAAGTCATTGTGGAGCCCAAGCCAGCGTCACCACCAGAGTCTTTGGCAGGCGAGGACCAACTTTAGTCAGGATAAGTGTACCAGATGCTCCCCTTCAAAATGGCCAATTGTTGGCGCCCTTCCCGCTCAATATTTGGGAAGAGGCCCAGAGCCTTTGCCTATAAATAGGACCAGCCACCCACAGGGTAGGGGGGTTCGATCGATCGGTTGGAGATCGAAATCAGAGAGAGAATCGAGAAGAGAGAGAGAGAGAGAGAGAGAGAGAGAGAGAAGGGTGACTGAACTCCTCCTAGCAGTTCGTCCCCCCCAGCCAAGAACAGACCCTCGCGAGGCTGTTCTTCCTTGTATTGCTCATCATCATCAGCCCAAGAGGCAATCCACCACACTACACACTGGAGTAGGGTATTACACCACAACGGTGGCCCGAACCAGTATAAACCCTGTGTCTCTTGTGCTGTTCATTCCATAGCTTAGATCTTAGCGAGGCGGAGGGGTGCAGGTAGGTAGGAGGCGAAATCTCTGCGTGCACCCCAGTGTTCGAACCTCAAGGGTCTGCCGGAACCCGAAATCCGACACACTTGGTGAATTTATCTACCATGACCAGCAGATATTTTTTCTTATGGCTTCCTCCTTTAAGGTGTCTGACCATATAAAGCCCCCAGACCGCGAAAGGCCAAGTAATGGGGATTGTTTGTAGGGCGGTAGGCGGCATATGGCTTTGATTGGCAAAAAGCTGGCATCCGACACAACGTTGGACAAGGTCATGTGCATCTGCTCGGGCCGTCGGCCAAAAGAAACATGTACGAAAGGCTTTACTTACGAGGGCCTGAGCCGTGGCGTGGTGACCGCCGAGACCAGCATGGATTTCGTCTAGGTGCTGCCATCCCTCTTCTTCGGAGATGCATCTTTGAAGGACTCCGGTAGCGCTTTTCTTGTAGAGCTCTCCGGCATGGACCTTGTACGCTTCCGAGCGCCGAACAATGCAGCGAGCCTCATTTTGATCCTCAGGGAGCTCTCGCCTATTAAGGTAGGCCAAGAAGGGTTCGCTCCATGGGACAATTACTGCCATTACTAGATGGGTCGATGGTGTTATTTCGGTGGCTGAGCCCCCGATGATATCGGGATTGTGTTCGGAATCTGGGGGTATAATCGGATTTGGACTGGTGTTGCTGCTCTCACCCTGCCACACCACGGATGGCTTGAAGAGCCTTTCCAGAAAGATGTTAGGGGGGACGGGGTCACGCTTGGCGCCCATGCGAGCAAGGACATCCGCCGCTTGATCACTTTCTCGAGCCACATGATGAAACTCGAGTCCCTTGAACCGAGCTGATATTTTAAGTATGGTGTTACGATAGGCTGCCATCTTCGGATCTTTGGTGTCGATGTCTCCATTTATTTGTGATATTGCAAGATTTGAATCCCCTTGCACCTCCAGGCGTTGTATGCCCATGGAGGCAACCATTCGAAGACCGTGCAATAGGGCCTCGTATTCGGCTGCATTGTTGGAGTCTGTGTATAATATTTGGAGTATGTACTGGACTGTATCTCTAGTGGGGGACATTAAGATGACACCCGCTCCTAAGCCGGCCAGCATTTTAGAGCCATGGAAGTGCATGACCCAGTTGGAATATGTATCGTACTCTTTAGGGAGTTCATCCTTTGTCCATTCGGCGACGAAGTTAGCCAATACTTGGGATTTAATGGCTCGGCGTTGTTTGTATGTTATATCGAATGGCAGGAGCTCAATGGCCCACTTGGCAATCCGGCTCGTAGCATCGTGGTTATTTATTATGTCATTGAGTGGTACTTCAAAAGCTACCGTGATTGAGCACTCTTGGAAGTAGTGTCGTAGCTTCCGGGATGCCATGAAGACCGCATATGCTATCTTTTGGTAACGAGGGTACCGGGATTTGCATGGTGTGAGGACAGTGGATACGTAGTATACCGGTTTCTGAAGTGGGAATTTATGTCCGTCCTCCTCTCGCTCAACAACGATCACCGCACTCACCACTTGGTGTGTTGCAGAGATGTATAATAACATCAGTTCGCTGACGTTCGGTGCGGCTAGGATTGGGTTGATCGCTAAAAGAGCCTTTATTTCTTCCAGTCCGACTCTTGCCGCATCCGTCCACTTGAAGTGGTCGGTGCATCGGAGAAGGCGATAAAGTGGCAATGCTTTTTCTCCTAGTCTGGAGATAAAGCGGCTTAAAGCTGCCACGCATCCGGCTAGTTTTTGGACCTTTTTAAGGTCTGTTGGTGTAGCCAGTTGTGACAAAGCTCGGATTTTGGCTGGATTTGCCTCAATTCCTCTATTGGAAACGATGAAGCCTAGCAGTTTTCCAACGGGAATGCCGAAAACACACTTTTCCGGATTGATCTTGATGTCATATGTGCGGAGGTTGTTGAATGTGAGACGCAAGTCGTCTATTAATGACTCGACGTGCCTAGTATTTATGATGACGTCATCCACATATGCCTGAACTGTCTTGCCGATTTGTTTCTCCATGCATGTTTGAATCATGCGTTTGTAGGTGGCGCCGGCTTTTTTAAGCCCAAAGGGCATAGTGCTGAAGCAGAAAGGCCCGTATGGGGTAATGAATGCCGTTGCAGCTTGATCGGACTCCTTCATTTTGATTTGATGGTATCCGGAGTATGCATCGAGGAAACACAGTGAGTCGTGTCCTGCAGTAGCATCAATAATCTGATTGATGCGGGGGAGGGGGAAGGGATCCTTAGGGCAGGCCTTGTTGAGGTCTTTGAATTCGAAGCACAGGTGCCAGGATTTATCCTTCTTTGGCACCATCACCAGGTTTGCTAGCCAATCTGGGTGCTTTATTTCTCTGATGAATCCGGCCTCGATTAA
This sequence comes from Triticum urartu, assembly GCF_056163025.1. Classification (NCBI taxonomy): domain Eukaryota; kingdom Viridiplantae; phylum Streptophyta; class Magnoliopsida; order Poales; family Poaceae; genus Triticum; species Triticum urartu. The sequence continues at coordinate 280,141,131 of NC_141877.1, forward strand.
CTTGGCTAGCTACTCCCCCATAGCTTGTCGTTTGGGTGCGGAAAAGCACCGCAGTGTTTGCTTGACCGGCTTATATTCCTTCAATATATTGAGGCTGTGTTCGGCCAACCTGCGTGGGATTCATGGCATATCAGAATGGTGCCAGGCGAATATGTCCCAGTTCTCGCGCAGGAACGCTCATAGTGCGGCGTCAACCGCTGGGTGCAGTTGTGCCCAAGTGGAAGCTGTCTTCTTGGGGTCCATCGGGTGGACTTGAAATTTGACTATTTCGTCTGCTGGTTTGAAGGAGGTGGATTTGGGCCGCTTATCAAGGATTACGTCGTCCCTATCCACCGTGGAGTGTAGTGCGGTTAACTCTTCGCCGCGAGGGCCTCAGACAGTGCCTCGAGGGATAGGGACGCGGTTTTGTTTTCGGCGCGGAGGGCTATGTCCGGATCACTGGCAAGAGTGATAATACCGTTAGGCCCGGGCATCTTGAGCTTCATATACCCGTAATGAGGTATAGCTTGAAAGCGTGTGAATGCATCTCGCCCCAACAGGGCGTGATATCCACTATTGAAAGGGGCCACTTGGAAGGTTATCTCTTCGGACCGATAGTTCTTCGGCGTGTTGGATACTACGTTGAGTGTAATTTTCCCCGCGCATCGCGCCTCCCGGCTGGGAATGATTCCTCGGAAGGTCGTATTACTTTGCTCGATGCGGCGCGGAGGGCTATGTCCGGATCACTGGCAAGATGAGGTTTAGTCCGCTGCCACCATCCATGAGCACTTTAGTGATCCGAAAGCCATCCACAATTGGATTGAGGACCAAGGCGGCTGGTGCCCAGACTGACCGGAATTTTGGTTCATCACCGGCGTTGAAGGTTATGGCCGTGTCGTTCCAGGGGTTTATTGTTGCGACTTGGCAGACTTCGGCAAGGTCGCGGAGTGCCCTCTTGCGCCGATTGTTTGAAGCGGAAGTCTCGAAGACCATCAATACTCTGAGGTTTTCGTCCTCCGGGGGGTGTTGCTCTGAGGTGTTTTTGGTGAGGATATCCTCGCCGCTCTTGGCCACTTGCCGGAGTATCCAACATGCTCTAAGGCTGTGGGTTGGTACGGTATCCGGTGTCGTGTGTATTTTGCATGGCCTATCGAGCCATCCCTCCAGAACGGTTCCGCGTCCCGTAATGGGCTTGGTTTTCTTCACTATGTGGTCGGGTGCCCCGCGAGGATGCATCCTTTTTGCTCGCTAGAGGGGTTGAATGGAGACCGATGGTTCCCACCGAGTTGTCTGAGTTTTCCAAGTGCTTTCCATTGCACAATACTTCTGTACTATGGTTGCCAAGTTAGCGAAGTGTAGTATGCGATGGCAGTTGATGGCGTTGAGGATTCCTTCGTTCGTGCAATTATTGCAGAATACTGAAATCGCGTCCTCATCGCGGCAATATTTAATCTTGTCTTTGACAAGGAGGAATCTGTCCCAGAAGTGATGGACTGTTTCCTGAGACTGTTGTCGTACATACATGAGGTCGCATATATCCGGAGGGCCAGAATTGTTTGGCGAATGTTGCTTGTGGTGGGTGGGTGGCTTTAAATACGATCCCTGACCCAATTTGGAGTCTGGAGTTCAAAAAGCTTTCGAGCTTATTAGTTTGGGCTCCGGGATGTTAAGTGATTTTCCAGGCTCGACGCCCGATTCTAGGTTTGGAGGCAAACAGGTATCCGGCTCTTCGAGCTCGGGAATCCGAACATAGCTCGTCCTCAACACAGGGGAAAATTTGTTGTTTTGCTCCTCTACGACCGCTATCTGATGGGTGATCGGCGGATATTTGATTTCTCTCTAATCGGGTTTAAGCCCAATCTAACTGTAGTCTGTAGCGACCCCCATGGCGGCAATGTGATCCAAGAGTTCGTTTAAAGAAGATAACTCCGCCGGATCCATCCGTTTGTAGTATTCGGAGTCAACACGGAGACGATTTTCGATGACTTGAGAAGTCATGATCGGCTTGTTGGCCGAACGGGCGATCATGGTAAAGCCGCCCAGTCTGAGGGTTTGGCCTGAGGCCAGGGCTCCTTCGGAGGTGATACTGTCCTTGATGAAAAGGTGCACCATCAATCATGTCTTCGACGTCACAGTGGAACTCTCAATGAAAGCACCAATGTCGGTGTCAAAACCGGCGGATCTCGGGTAGGGGGCCCCGAACTGTGCGTCTAAGATCGATGGTAACAGGAGACGGGGGACACGATGTTTACCCAGATTCGGGCCCTCTTGATGGAGGTAATACCCTACTTCTTGCTTGATTGATCTTGATGAATATGAGGATCACAAGAGTTGATCTACCACGAGATCGTAATGGCTAAACCCTAGATGTCTAGCCTGTATGATTGTGATTGCCTCTACGGACTAAACCCTCCGGTTTATATAGACACCGGAGGGGCCTAGGGTTGTACAGAGTCGATTTACAGAGGAAGGAATCTTCATATCTGAACGCCAAGTTTGCCTTCCACGCAAAGGAGAGTCCCATCCGGACACGGGGGGAAGTCTTCTGTCTTGTATCTTCACGGCCCATCAGTCCGGCCCATGTTACATAGGCCGGACTCCCGAGGACCCCTTAATCCAAGACTCCCTTAGCCGGCCCAGGAACTTTTTTTAAAAAACAATCGCCACAAACAAAAATCCTAATAAAAAATTCTAAAAAATTCCAGAAACAATTTTCACCTCCAAACCTAATATTTAGGACAAGATGAACATTTTTCTGGACTAAAATGCAATTTTCAAAAATGCATGTTTTTCTCTAATTCAAACAAAATAGCAAATTTGCAAATAAAATAATAATTTGATTTTAAAAATTTCTTCTCCAATATTTCTCTTCTGTTGAAGAAGTCATATTATCTTCTCTCATTTATTTTTATTGTTGGAAATAATTGGAGAGAAAATATTAAAATCGAATTGATCCTCCTTTCAAATTTGAAGATAAATTCAAATATGAAAATCCGTGAAACCTCCAACTCTCTCCTTGGGTCCTTGAGTTGCTTAAGATTTCTAGGATCACAACCAAATGCAAATAAAAATATGATATGCATATGATGATCTATGTATAATATCCAAATTGAAAATTGGGATGTTACATGAACGTCTCTATTGATACATGTTTGTTCTTCACGATACTCTTGGTGAAGCCTATCCTACTAACTACACTATAGGGTACCACTCTGAAAGCTACTGAATGGATCATGGATAGTGGATGCACTAACCACTTGACTGGTGATCGAAGTCTTCTCATGGATTCTACTCTTCAACAATCTATAAAGAGCCATATCACATTTGCTGACACTGCTAAAAGCAAGGTATTGGGTCTAGGTAGGGTTGCTATATCAAAGGATCAACACATGGATAAAGTGATGCTTCTTGAAACCCTTGGATACAACCTCATGTCTGTCCCAATGGTTTGTGCTCTTGACATGATTGTGATATTTGGAAAATATCGATGTCTTGTGCTAATGGTTTCTGACAAATCTAAAGTCTTCGAAGGTTATCAAAAGGATTATCTATATATGGTAGATTTCTCCATAGGACCACAGCTTGTCGTATGTCTTCTAGAAAAAGCTTTAGAGTGTTGGCTTTGGCATAAAAGGCTAGGGCATGCGGGCATGAGGAACTTCACACTCTTGTGAAGAAGAAGCACATCATTGGCATCGAGGGTGTCAAGTTCAAGAAGGACCATCTGTGTGGTGCTTGTGAAGCCAGGAAGATGACTAGGGCAAAACATCCCTCGAAGATCATGAGAACTTCACGTCCCTTCGAGTTCCTACACATGGACTTATTTGGCCCTACTCACTACTCTACCCTTACTACCACTGCACATCTTTATGGCTTCGTAATTGTTGATGATTATTCTAAATACACTTGGGTGCATATAATTCTCTACAAGACTAAAGTGCGGGATGTCTTCAGACGGTTTGACAATTGCGCCATGACTAACTACGGCATCAAGATCAAGAACATCAGGAGTGACAATGGCACCGAATTCAAGAATAATGGCCTCGACACCTATCTTGACACCCTAGGCATTGATGGCCCACAAGTATAGGGGATCTATCGTAGTCCTTTCGATAAGTAAGAGTGTCGAACCCAACGAGGAGCAGAAGGAAATGATAAGCGGTTTTCAGCAAGGTATTCTCTGCAAGTACTGAAATAAGTGGTAACAAATAGTTTTGTGATAGGATAAATTGTAACGAACAACAAGTAACAAAAGTAAATAAAGTGCAGCAAGGTGGCCCAATCCTTTTGTACCAAAGGACAAGCCGGAACAAACTCTTATAATCGGAAAAGCGCTCCCAAGGACACATGGGAATATCGTCAAGCTAGTTTTCATCACGTTCATATGATTCGCGTTCGATACTTTGATAATTTGATATGTGGGTGGACCTGTGCTTGGGTGTTGTTCTTACTTGAACAAGCATCCAACTTATGATTAACCTCTATTGCAAGCATCCGAAACTACAACAAAAGTATTAAGGTAAACCTAACCATAGCATGAAACATGTGGATCCAAATCAGCCCCTTACGAAGCAACGCATAAACTAGGGTTTAAGCTTCTGTCACTCTAGCAACCCATCATCTACTTATTACTTCCCAATGCCTTCCTCTAGGCCCAAATAATGGTGAAGTGTTATGTAGTCGACGTTCACATAACACCACTAGAGGCTAGACAACATACATCTTATCAAAATATCAAACGAATACCAAATTCACATGACTACTCATAGCAAGACTTCTCCCTTGTCCTCGGGAACGAACGTAATTACTCACAAAGCATATTCATGTTCATAATCAGAGGGGTAATAATATGCATATAGGATCTGAACATATGATCTTCCACCAAATAAACCAACTAGCATCAACTACAAGGAGTAATCAACACTACTAGCAACCTACTAGCACCAATCCCGGACTTTGAGACAAGAATTGGATACAAGAGATGAACTAGGGTTTGGAGATGAGATGGTGCTGGTGAAGATGTTGACGGAGATTGCCCTCTCCCGATGAGAGGAGCATTGGTGATGATGATGGTGATGATTTCCCCCTCCGGGAGGGATGTTTCCCCGGCAAAACAGCTCTGCCGGAGCTCTAGATTGGATCCGCCAAGGTTCCGCCTCGTGGCGGCGGAGTCTCGTCCCGAAAAGTTTCTCCTTATTTTTTCCTCATCGAAAGGCCTCATATAGGAGAAGATGGACGTCAGAGAGCCACCAGGGGGCCCACGAGGTAGGGGGCGCGCCCCCACCCTCGTGAGAAGGGTGTGGGCCCCCTGGCCTTCATCTTTGGCAAGGATTTTTATTTATTTATTTTTAAGACGTTCTGTGGAGTTTCAGGACTTTTGGAGTTGCGCAGAATAGGTCTCTAATATTTGCTCCTTTTCCAGCCTAGAATTCCAGCTGCCGGCATTCTCCCTCCTTATGTAAACCTTGTAAAATAAGAGAGAATAGCCATAAGTATTGTGACATAAAGTGAAATAACAGCCCATAATGCAATAAATATCGATATAAAAGCATGATGCAAAATGGACGTATCAACTCCCCCAAGCTTAGACCTCGCTTGTCCTCAAGCGAAAAGCCGATAACAATAAATATGTCCTCATGTTTAGAGGTAGAGGCATCGATAAAAATAAAATACGGACATGAAGGCATCATGATTATTCTCTTAACAGCCACTTATATGGATTTTGTCATATGATTACTTATGTTCAAGTGATGATCTATTCACAATGTAGAAGTATAAATCATAAACCTTATTGGGCTCCGTCAAACTATAATCTTAGTCATTGAAGCAATTGCAATTTATCATAACATCGGAAAGAGTCTATGTCAAAGCTAAAAAGCAAGTCCACATACTCAACCACCATTTAGTCCTCCATAATTGCTAACACTCACGCAATACTTGTGGTTACGGAGTTTTAATCGGACACAGAGAAAGATAGGGGCTTATAGTTTTGCCCCAGAACCTTTTACCTCAAGGGTAATGTCAACAATAATGGTTCATGCTCCCCTACATCCAATTAGATATATATATATATATCATGTTCTTTCCAACATGTTGAGCTTGCCAAAGGATAAAATGAAAAAGAAAAGGTGAAGATCACCATGACTCTTGCATAAGGTAGAAGATAATGATAAAGGATAGGCCCTTCGCAGAGGGAAGCAGAGGTTGCCATGCGCTTTTATGGTTGGATGCATAAAATCTCAATGCGAAAGAACGTCACTTTATATTGCCCCTTGTGATATGAACCTTTATTATGCAGTCCGTCGCTTTTATTACTTCCACATCACAAGATCGTATAAAGCTTATTTCTCCCACACCAATCAATCATACATTTTTAGAGCAATTTTTATTGCTTTGCACCGATGACAACTTACTTGAAGGATCTTACTCAATCCATAGGTAGATATGGTGGACTCTCATGGCAAAACTGGTTTAAGGGTATTTGGAAGCACAAGTAGTATTTCTACTTGGTGCTGAGAATTTGGCTAGCGTGAGGGGGAAAGGCAAGCTCAACAAGTTAGAGGAACCATGACAACATACTTTATCTCAGATATAAGAAAGGCATAACTCATTACGTTGTCTTCCTTGTCCAACATCAACTCTTTAGCATGTCATATTTTAATGAGTGCTCCCAATCATAAAAGATGTCAATGATAATATATCTATATGTGAAAACCTCTCTTTCCTTATTACTTCCTATTAATTGCAACAATGACCAAAGCTATGTCTGCCAACTCCCAACAACTTTTAATCATCATACTCTTTCTATGTGAAGTCATTACTCTCAATAAGATCAATATGAACTCTTTGTTTCTTTTTATTTTTTTTCTTTTTTTATTCACCCAAGATCATGGCAAAATAATCAAGCCATTGACTCAACACTAATCTTTATTATATATAGCTCACGGACTCGATTACAAAGAGAGATCAAAAAGCAAAACTCAAAACTAGATCATGCCATAAACTTTATTCTACTAGATCAAGATACTACTAATAGGATCAAACTAAGAAAAACGATAAAGATAGGAGTTGTGATGGTGATACGATACGGGGGCACCTCCCCCAAGCTTGGCAGTTGCCAAGGGGAGTGCCCATACCCAGATACTCAATTCTTCTTTGTTGGAGGAGACGGTGGAGGTGAAGGATAATCGCACATCGAGCGTAAGAGGTCCTCAAACTTGCGAATAATGCCCTTGAGTGCGACAATATGCTCCTTCAACAAAATATTTTCTTGTGTGAGATACTTGTTTTGTATACGAGCTAACTTAATCATCTTGAAAGCTTCGATCTTAGTTGGGGTAAGAAGGTTATGATCAAGTTGAAGGATGTCTTTTGCTGCCGGAGCTTGATCCTCCGTGGCCTTCTTGATCCTTTCATCCTTGTTGACCCTCGTGGGTTCTTCTCTCTTCAGATCTATCTTCATCAGCCAAGCATCGTTGTCACCATTGTTGGAGGAGGGAGACGACATGATGCCAAGCCTAGAAAATCCTGACAGAAAATAGCTCGAAACAAGAACAACGGAGGTTTGCGTGATACGGGAGTCAAAACCTTCGGGAGGTTATATAATGAATTTTTACCGACCAAAATACGTAACATGCAAGAAAACGGAGTCCGGAAGGCACACGAGGTGCTCACGAGGTAGGGGCACGCCCACCACCCTCATGGGGCCCTCGTGTCCTTCCCGGCCTGCTACTTATTTTTCTGTTTTTCTAAATATTCCAAAACGGAGAAATATTGCCTTAAAAATTGTTTTGGAGTCGGTTTACTTACCGTACCACATACCTATTCCTTTTCGGAGTCTGAAACGTTCCGAAAAGTGTCCCTTATGTATTCCTCTGGGGTTACGGTTTCAATAATATTGGCTTCAACATTTATGGGATTACCTAAGATATAATGTTTAATTCTTTGACCGTTTACCACCTTCGGATTTGTGCCCTCGAAGTTGTTGATTTTTATGGCACCGGAATGATAGACCTCCTCGATAACGTAGGGGCCTTCCCATTTAGAGAGAAGTTTTCCTGCAAAAAATCTTCAACGAGAGTTCTATAGAAATACATAATCACCTACATTAAACTCACACTTTTGTATCCTTTTGTCATGCCATCTTTTAACTTTTTATTTAAACAACTTGGCATTTTCATAAGCTTGGGTTCTCCATTCATCAAGTGAGCTAATATCAAATAACCTCTTCTCACCGGCAAGTTTAAAATCATAGTTGAGTTCTTTAATTGCCCAATATGCCTTATGTTCTAGTTCGAGAGGTAAGTGACATGCTTTTCCATAAACCATTTTATATGAAGACATACCCATAGGATTTTTATATGCAGTTCTATATGCCCATAATGCATCATCAAGTTTCTTAGACCAATTCTTTCTAGATCTATTGACAGTCTTTTGCAAAATTAATTTGAGCTCTCTATTGCTAGACTCTACTTGACCACTAGACTTTGGGTGATAAGGAGATGCAATTCTATGATTAACATCATATTTAGCAAGCATTTTACGGAAGGCACCATGAATAAAGTGTGAACCACCATCAATCATTAAATATCTAGGGACTCCAAACCTCGGAAAAATAACTTCTTTAAGCATTTTAATAGAAGTGTTATGATCAGCACTACTAGTTGGAATAGCTTCTACCCACTTAGTAACGTAATCAACATCAACTAGAATATGTGTGTATCCATTAGAGGCAGGAAAAGGTCCCATATAATCAAAGCCCCAAACATCAAACGGTTCAATAACAAGTGAATAATTCATAGGCATTTCTTGACGTCTACTAATATTACCAATTCTTTGACATTCATCGCAAGACAAGACAAACTTACGGGCATCCTTGAAGAGAGTAGGCCAATAAAAACCAGATTGCAATACCTTATGTGCAGTTCTATCTCCAACGTGGTGTCCTCCATAAGTCTCAGAATGACACTTGCGTAGGATCTGTTCCTGTTCATGCTCAGGTACACAACGTCTAATAACACCATCTACTCCTTCTTTATAAAGATGTGGGTCATCCCAAAAGTAATGTCTCAAATCATAGAAGAACTTTTTCTTTTGCTGGTATGTGAAGCTAGGTGGTATAAACTTAGCAACAATATAATTAGCATAATCAGCATACCATGGAGTACTACGAGAAGTACTTATAACATTTAATTGTTCATCAGGAAAGTTATCATTAATAGGTAGTGGGTCATCAAGAATATTTTCTAACCTAGACAAGTTGTCTACAACGGGGTTCTCAGCTCCTTTTCAATCAACAATATGCAAATCAAATTCTTGTAGCAAGAGAACCCATCTAATAAGTCTAGGTTTAGCATCTTTCTTTTCCATAAGGTATTTAATAGCAGCATGATCAGTTTGAATAGTTACTTTAGAATCAACAATATAAGATCTGAACTTATCACAAGCAAATACAACTGCTAAAAGCTCTTTTTCAGTAGTAGCATAATTTCTTTGAGCATTGTCTAGAGTCTTACTAGCATAATGAATAACATTTAATTTCTTATCAACTCTTTGCCCTAGAAGAGCACCTACAGCATAATCGCTAGCATCACACATAATTTCAAAGGGTAAATTCCAATCAGGTGGCTGAACAACAGGTGTAGAGACTAATGCTTTCTTAAGTATTTCAAATGCTTCTACACAATCATCATCAAAGACAAATGGTATATCTTTTTGAAATAAATTAGTCAGAGGCCGAGAAATTTTTGAGAAGTCCTTAATGAACCTCCTATAAAATCCAGCGTGACCAAGGAAACTTCTTATACCTTTGATGTCCTTGGGACATGGCATCTTTTCAATAGCATCAACCTTGGCTTTATCAACTTCAATACCTCTTTCAGAAACTTTATGCCCCAAGACAATACCTTCATTAACCATAAAGTGGCACTTTTCCCAATTCAAGACAAGATTAGTTTCTTCACATCTCTGCAAAACTCGATCAAGATTTCTCAAGCAATCGTTAAAAGAGGAACCATAGACGGAAAAGTCGTCCATGAAAACCTCACAAATCTTTTCACAAAAGTCGGAGAATATAGCCATCATGCATCTTTGAAAGGTAGCAGGTGCATTACATAAACCAAAAGGCATACGTCTATAAGCAAAAGTACCAAAAGGGCATGTAAAAGTAGTCTTTGATTGATCTCTAGCCGACACAGGTATTTGAGAGAAACCAGAATAACCATCTAGAAAGCAATAGTGTGTATGTTTGCATAATCTTTCTAGCATTTGCTCAATAAAAGGTAAGGGGTAATGATCTTTCTTAGTAGCTTTATTTAATTTGCGGAAATCAATTACCATCCTATAACATGTGATAATTCTTTGTGGAATCAATTCATCTTTATCATTAGGAACAACAGTAATACCTCCCTTCTTAGCGACACAATGGACAGGACTTACCCACTCACTATCGGCAACGGGATAAATTATACCTTCCTCCAGAAGCTTAAGTATTTCTTTTCTTACCACTTCTTTCATTTTAGGATTCAGACATCGTTGAGGATCACGAACTGGTTTGGCGTCCGCTTCCAAATTTATTTTATGTTGACATAGAGTGGGACTAATGCCCTTAAGATCATCAAGAGTATATCCAATAGCAGCACGATGCTTCTTCAGAGTTTTCAATAATATTTCTTCTTCATACTCTGAAAGGTTAGCACTAATAATAACAGGATATATCTTCTTTTCATGAAGATAAGCATATTTAAGATTATCAGGCAAAGGTTTAAGTTCAAATACGGGATCACCCTTGGGTGGAGGAGGATCCCCTAAAATTTCAACAGGCAAATTGTGTTGCAGAATAGGTTCCTGTTTAAAGAACACTTCATCTATTTCCCTTCTTTCATTCATGAACATATTATTTTCATGGTCTAGCAAATAGTGTTCTAAAGGATCACTAGGAGGTACGAAAATAGAAGCAAGACCAATAATTTCATCCTTACTAGGTAATTCTTCCTCACGATGTTGTTTACTTAATTTAGAGAAATTAAACTCATGAACCATATCATCCAAGCCAATAGTAACAACATTCTTTTCGCAGTCTATCTTAGCATTAACAATATTTAAGAAGGGTCTACCAAATATAATGGGACAAAAGCTATCTTCCGGAGAAGTAAGAACAAGAAAATCAGCAGGATATTTAGTTTTCCCACACAAGACTTCAACATCTCTAACAATTCCAATTGGTGAAATAGTATCTCTATTAGCAAGTTTAATTGTGACATCAATATCTTCTAACTCAACAGGCGCAATATCATGCATAATTTCTTTGTATAAGTCATGAGGTATAACACTAGCACTAGCACCCATATCACATAAGCCATGATAACAATGATCTCCTATTTTAACAGAAATAACAGGCACGCCTACCACAGGTCTATGTTTATCTTTATCAAGAGGTTTAGCAATTCTAGCAGTTTCAACTTCGAACTGAATAACATGCCCATCAATATTATCAGACAAGAGATCTTTAACAATAGCAATTTTAGGTTCTACTTTAACTTGCTCAGGAGGTGTATAAGTTCTAATATTGCTTTTACGAACAACAGTTGAAGCTTTAGCATGATCCTTTACTCTAACAGGGAAAGGTGGTTTCTCAACATAAGAAGTAGGAACAATACGATCATTATAAGTGACAGTCTTTTCTTCAACTTTAATAGGTGCAGCTACTTTTACTTCTATGGGAGGATGATATTTAAACCACTTCTCCTTAGGGAGATCAACATAAGTAGCAAAAGATTCACAGAAAGGAGCTACTATCTCAGAGTCAAGTCCATATTTAGTGCTAAACTTACGAAAAATATCGGTATCCATAAAAGATTTAACACAATCAAACTTAGGTGTCATACCTGACTCTTTACCTTCGTCGAGGTCCCAATCTTCAGAGTTGCGTTTAATTCTATCCAATAAATTCCATCTGTTTTCAATAGTCTTCATCATAAAAGAGCCAGCACAAGAAGTATCGAGCATGGTGCGATTGTTTTCAGAAAGACGAGCATAAAAACTTTGCATAATTATTTCTCTTGGGAGCTCATGATTGGGGCATGAATATAACATTGATTTAAGCCTCCCCCAAGCTTGAGCGATGCTTTCTCCTTCGCAAGGCCAGAAATTATATATATAATTGCGATCACGATGAACAAGATGCATAGGGTAATACTTTTGATGAAATTCCAACTTCAATCTTTTATAGTCCCATGATCTCATATCATCACATACCTATACCATATCAATGCATCTCCCTTCAAAGATAAAGGGAAGACCTTCTTCTTAGCAACATCATCGGGTATACCTGCAAGCTTAAATAATCCACAAACTTCATCCACATATATTAGGTGCTCATCAGGATGCTTTGTTCCATCTCCTGTAAAAGGGTTAGCTAGTAGTTTCTCCATCATAGCTGAAGGAAATTCAAATGGAGTTTCATTTTCAATAGGTTCAGTAGGTTGAGGTGCAACTCTTTGCTCTATTGGACAGGGTGAAGATACCCCGAACAAGCCCCTCAGAGAATTACTTTCCATAGTAACAAGTGACAGTAAATTTCAGCACACTATATAAATTTTTCCTTACCAAATTCACCTACCAAAGGCGCTACACTCCCCGGCAACGGCGCCAGAAAAGAGTCTTGATGACCCACAAGTATAGGGATCTATCGTAGTCCTTTCGATAAGTAAGAGTGTCGAACCCAAAGGAGCAGAAGGAAATGATAAGCGGTTTTCAGCAACGTATTCTCTACAAGTACTGAAATAAGTGGTAATAGATAGTTTTGTGATAGGATAAATTGTAACGAACAACAAGTAAAAAAAGTAAATAAAGTGCAGCAAGGTGGCCCAATCCTTTGTAGCAAAGGACAAGCCGGAACAAACTCTTATAATAGGAAAAGCGCTCCTGAGGACACATGGGAATATCGTCAAGCTAGTTTTCATCACGTTCATATGATTCGCGTTCGATACTTTGATAATTTGATATGTGGGTGGACCGGTGCTTGGGTGTTGTTCTTACTTGAACAAGCATCCCACTTATGATTAACCTCTATTGCAAGCATCCGCAACTACAACAAAAGTATTAAGGTAAACCTAACCATAGCATGAAACATGTGGATCCAAATCAGCCCCTTACGAAGCAACGCATAAACTAGGGTTTAAGCTTCTGTCACTCTAGCAACCCATCATCTACTTATTACTTCCCAATGCCTTCCTCTAGGCCCAAATAATGGTGAAGTGTTATGTAGTCGACGTTCACATAACACCACTAGAGGCTAGACAACATACATCTTATCAAAATATCAAACGAATACCAAATTCACATGACTACTCCTAGCAAGACTTCTCCCTTGTCCTCAGGAACGAACGTAATTACTCACAAAGCATATTCATGTTCATAATCAGAGGGGTAATAATATGCATATAGGATCTGAACATATGATCTTCCACCAAATAAACCAACTAGCATCAACTACAAGGAGTAATCAACACTACTAGCAACCTACCAGCACCAATCCCGGACTTTGAGACAAGAATTGGATACAAGAGATGAACTAGGATTTGGAGATGAGATGGTGCTGGTGAAGATGTTGATGGAGATTGCCCTCTCCCGATGAGAGGAGCGTTGGTGACGACGATGGTGATGATTCCCCCCTCCGGGAGGGAAGTTTCCCCGGCAGAATAGCTCTGCCGGAGCTCTAGATTGGATCCGCCAAGGTTCCGCCTCGTGGCGGCGGAGTCTCGTCCCGAAAAGTTCCTCCTTATTTTTTCCTCATCGAAAGACCTCATATAGGAGAAGATGGACGTCGGAGAGCCACCAGGGGGCCCACGAGGTAGGGGGCGCGCCCCCACCCTCGTGAGAAGGGTGTGGGCCCCCTGGCCTTCATCTTTGGCGAGGATTTTTCTTTATTTATTTTAAGACGTTCCATGGAGTTTTAGGACTTTTGGAGTTGCGCAGAACAGGTCTCTAATATTTGCTCCTTTTCTAGCTCAGAATTCCAGCTGCCGGCATTCTCCCTCCTTATGTAAACCTTGTAAAATAAGAGAGAATAGCCATAAGTATTGTGACATAAAGTGAAATAACAGCCCATAATGCAATAAATATCGATATAAAAGCATGATGCAAAATGGACGTATCAGGCATCACTCATGAGCTCTCTGCTCCATATATTCCTCGGCAGAATGGCGTCGTGGAGCGCAAGAACAGGACTCTATTGAGATGGATCGTACGATGCTTGATGAGTACAAGGCTCCTCGTAAGTTCTGGCATGAAGCTATTGATACTGCATGCCATATCATCAACAGAGTTTATCTTCACAAATTCTTCAAGAATACATCCTACGAACTGCTCACTAGTAAGAATTCAAACGTAAGTTATTTCAAAGTCTTCGGTGCTAGGTGTTGGATCAAGGATCCACATCACACTTCCAAATTTGCATCAAAAGCACATGAAGGTTTTATACTTGGTTACGGAAAGGATTCGCACACCTACAGAGTCTTCAACCTCTTTCACTATAAAGTGGTTGAAACTCTGGATGTGCGGTTCGATGAGACTAACGGCTTGCAAAGAGAGCACCTGCCAAATGTGCTAGATGAAGCTTCTCCTAGTGAATCTATCAAGCTAATGGGTGCTGGAGAAATCATACCCATCGAGGAACAAGCAGAAGAGGAAGTTGCCATTCCTGATCCTACTCAACGTGAAGACAATGCTGAGCCTGAAGACAATGCTGAAGATGAAGACAATGATTAGCAACAGCAAAGTCTTCGCATTGTTCATCCTCGTGTGGCTAACAAAGTCCAAATTGAGAAGATAATTGATAGCATCATTGCTCCTGGTCAACTAAGTCAATCAAGATCTATGCAACTAGCAAACTTCTGTGGGCACTATGCATTCGTCTTCATATCCGAACCCAAGAAAGTTGATGAAGCCTTCATGGAACCTGAATGGATTCAAGCTATGCAGGAAGAGCTTCAAAAATTTGAGCTCAACAACATCTGGGAGCTAGTCAAGCGTCCAGATCCTCGCGAGCATAATATCATTGGCACCAAATGGATCTACCTCAATAAACAAGATGAACATGGTCAAGTCATCAGAGACAAAGCTTGTCTCATTGCTCAAGGTTACACGTAAGTAGAGGGAATTGAGTTTGATGAAACCTCTGTTCCTGTGGCTAGGCTTGAAGCCATTCGCATACTGCTAGCCTATGCTAATCACAATGACATCCTTCTGTATCAAATGGATGTGAAGAGCACTTTCCTCAACGGCAAAATTGATGAACAAGTCTATGTAGCTCAACCACCTGGTTTTGAAGATCCAAAGCATCCTAACATGGTCTACAAGCTCAACAAGGCATTGTATGGCCTCAAACAAGCACCTCGAGCTTGGTATGACACACTCAAACAATTCCTGAAGAGCAAAGGCTTCAAACCTGGTTCTCTTAATCCCACTCTCTTCATGAAGACATATGATGGAGAATTGTTTGTATGTCAAATCTATGTGGATGACATTATCTTCGGATGCACTGACAAGAGATGCTGTTGTAGGGTGAAACCCTACATGAGATCTTTTCACACTTGGAGGGGGAAAAGAGATGAACACACAAGAACACAAGAAGAGAATCACTCAAACAAACCCAAATAACACATCCACTAGAGTAGCATACATGAGATCCACAAGCATACAAGAACAATTCAAGGAAAATAGCACCAGGGTAGAGTTCTTCCCACTCCAAGGATATGAGGTCTTGATGTTGAACTTCTCCAAGAGGAGGCGATAATCCAGAAGGATTCTTCCCAAATAGGGGTCTTGCTCTCCAAGAGGAGGGGATACAAGGAGCAAAGCTCTCTAATGTCTCTCAAATACTTGGCTAACCCTACAACAAGCTAGATGAGGAGTACTTATAGTCTAGGGACAAAATTGGGGGAAATGGGGGTACATGGGTCTTTTGCCCTTAGTGCACGCAGGCACAAACCGGACGTGTCTGGCACCCAGGGTAAAGGGGTCTGGGCACCCGAAGGGAGAGGTGCCAAGGGGGCCGGGCACCCGGGTGCGGAGGACCGGGCACCCGGACCGATTAGAGAGGTCGCAGCCTTGTGGCTGTAGGGGCCGGGCACCCGGTGCGGGCTGGGGCAGTGCCCAGGAGGAGGCTGGGCACCCGGGGTTTGAGGGGCCGGGCACTCGGGGGCGGCGGGGGCAATGCCCAGGAAGAGGGCCCGGCACTTGGAGCGGCCGAGGCCAACGCCCAAGTAGGGGGCAGGCACCCGGGGTGGCCAGGGGCCCTTCCAGCTAGCTGTAGGAGGTGGACGGGCACCCGGGGTAGTCCGGGACCTCCCTTGCTTCGCATCTCGAGCATCCTTCTTCCTTCTCCTCCTCCATAGGTGCTTATGTCTCCATCCTCGCCTCTTCACGGTCATCTCCTTGGTACCTAAGAGTGCATAACATCTCTGTTTGAGGTAGGACCCGATTCACATGTGAATTCGAACGAAACTCAAAGAGGAAAGAGTTAACCTCGGTTTCGATGGCACGTGTGCATGCTCTTGTCATTGGTCCTCTTTGTGCTTGCGGTGGTGACAGAATGTCCATGGGGATGGTCGAGGGATGCTCCGCATCAGATACAGTGATGAATTTAGTCATATGATGCAAGAGCAATATTAGATATCCATGATGGGGGAGCTGAAATTCTTTCTTGGTCTTTAAACCCATCAGCAAAGAAATGGCATCTTCATATCACAAGAAAAGTATCTCAAAGATTGCCTAAAGAAGTTTGGAATGCAAGACTTCAAGGGCTACTTGATGCCAATGCCAACCAAAGGTCAATTGGGCTCTAACGACAATGGTAAAGAGCTCGACCAAAAGGTATACCACTCCATGATTGGTTCTTTATTGTACTTATGTGCATCTAGGCCAGATATAATGCTTAGCGTTTGCATGTGTGCCCAATTCCATGTGGCACCAAAGGAATCGCATCACCTTGTGGTGAAGCGAATACTTCGATATTTGGCTCACACCCCAACGCTAGCATTATGGTATCCAAAGGGCTCAGAGTTTGATCTAGTTGGATTCTCAGATGCTGATTATGCTGGTGACAAGGTGGATCACAAGTCTACATCAGGCACATGTCATTGTCTTGGGCGATCACTTGTCTATTGGCTTCAAAGAAGCAGAACTGTGTGTCACTCTCCACTACTGAAGCTGAATACATTTGCTGCTGGATCTTGTTGCGCTCAGCTTCTCTGGATGAAACAAACTCTCAAGGACTATGGCATCAACAAGAAGATGGTGCCCCTCTGCTGCGACAATGAAAACGCCATCAAGATTGCTCACAATCCAGTTCAGCACTCAAAGACAAAGCACATTTAGATTCGTCATCACTTTCTCAGAGATCATGTGTTGAAGGAAGACACTGATATCATTCACGTCAACACTGAAGAGCAATTGGCAGATATATTCATGAAGCCTTTGGATGAGAAGAGGTTTTGCAAGCTGCGGTGCAAGCTAAATATCTTAGAATCCTCAAATGTCATGTGAATGGACACACGTCCTAACACTTATGCATGTTGATGACTTAGGTGCGCAACACACGAAGTAATGTATGTCTTCAATTCATGAATACATACACTCTAAGAGCATCTCCAGCCGTTGAGCCCCCCAGGAGGCATTTTTTTGCTGCCTGGGGGGGCTGCCGGTGAAGATTTTGGCCTGGGAATGACAATTTTCCCAGTCGTGTCCACCCCCAAGCGAGGCCGCTGCTGCCCCCACCGTGCCACCCCATCCTTCCAGCAGCGCGTCCTCGCCTCCGTTGGCCACCGCTGCTCGCCACCCGCGCCCTGCTGCTCGCTCCTGGCCGCGGCCGCGCCCTGTTGCTCGCGCCCGTTGCCGCGCCTTCCCGCGCCCTGACCGCCGCCGATGAGGACGGAGAGGATGAGGAGAAGGAGGGGGCGGAGCTAGACGGGGCGGAGCAAGGCCGATGGCGAGATTGAGGTGAGGCAGAGCGGAGGAGGCCGGACGGTGACCCGGCAGCAAAGCATGCGCGAAGCCGGCAGGCACGTCGGGAGGCGGCCGAAGGCGCGGCGACCCGGCAGGGGCTCGGGAGGCCAGTGGGAGGGCGCGGGGAGGTGGCTGGAGGTGCGACCACCCGGTAGGGAGCTCGAGAGGCCGGCAGGGTGGCGCGGGAGACCGGGCGCGGCGCCGCAGGCGGCCGGCTGAGGGAGCCCGCGAGGCGGCCAGGCGAGGCGGAGCCGGCCGGAGGCGCAGTGCCGCATGGGGCCGGCGCGAGTTGTGGGCGAGGCCGCCGAAGCTACGGGGGAGGTGGCGCGAGCGGAGCCCCTCCCCGGCCATGCGCACTGCGGTAGGTGGTGAAAGGAGAGAGAAAGGAGAGGAGAGAGGGGAGAGAGGGGAGAGAGAGGGGCTGGCAGTGGGCATGTGCGTTGAAAAAGGAATCACCGGCACGCCCAGCTGCTCCCCGGGGGGCTAGGTTTGGGGTGGGACTGCCAGCGTCAATTTTGTCCAAATCCGGCGAAAAGTGAGGCTTTGGGGGCGCGAGTCGGAGGTTATTTTACTGCCGGCGCCCAAAAAGCGGCCGTGGGGGCGTCTCGGGGGGACGGCTGGAGATGCTCTAAGTGTGAAGACATTGATGTGGAAATTGACTTCGGAGCACCACGATAATTGTGTGTCATGTCTGGGTATAATACTTCCTATACGATGGGTAACGCCACCACCAATCTTTCTTGAAGATTTTAGTTTGGCGTCACATTGCATTATCTTCATAATTGGTGTGTCTTCAACATTGTTTTATCTTCATGATTTATCTTACAATGTTTGATTTGGAGTTCTATGCCATATATATGTTATGTCCTCTACAGCATTCACTTATAGCTATTTCTTCAAGTTGCCTTTTTCTGAACTAAGTGAATGTGATCGGACCCTTACCCCATTTGTGCTTATCTCTCCTACTCTCTCTAAAATCTTCATATGTATTCTATTGACACGTGTCGATTGTCTTCACTGTGTCCTTGTCAGTCAAATATTTAGAGACAAACATTTAAAAATGCTTTCAATATCATTATCCTTTATGCCTGAATCTGAAGAAGCCGGAAAGACCGCCCGGCATACCAGGTGAACGTGGGGGCGTGGCACTATTTTTAAACTGTTGCATGCGTGCCACGCGTCGCCCAGATGTGTATCCCCAAGGGCAGCTGAGTAATTTCACTGCTCTGCCTCCTTCCTTATAAATACACAGCCCCCGCAGTCATTAAATCTTACTCCCTTCGATGTCTCGCTCATAACCCTAGCACCATCGCTAGCCTTCGTCATCATCCGAGAAGAAGCGCTTCACTGCCGCGACCTCTCCGTCATCGTGTTCACGCCAGCCACGGACTTCTTCCGCCCCGCCACCGCCGTAGTTGTCTTCCACCACCAAGTTAGGGCACGTGAGATCGAACTGCTCGGCCTCCATCCCAACTCGTCTAGCAGTTCCTCGGCTATTCTTGAGCGGTAAATATGTGCTTACTTTTTACAGTTTATTCAATTCGATGAACTTTCTAAATCTTCATAAAGTTGTTTATCACATCCAAATCTAGATTTTCCCAATCTCTGCATCTCATTACTTGCAAGTACTTTTCACTTATGCTTCACAACTAGGTTGATTCCTCACTTGTACCTATTCATGGATCCGTACAAATCTGGAACCAACTTATCCCTATAAGTGAATGTCTTCACACTATGAAGTCAATGTCTTGAAACTGAATTTATCTTCAAAATCCTCTGAGAATGCATATGACCTCTCCTACTTCCCTCGCATCTCTAATGCTGTCACAGGTACATGTCCATGGGCGAGTCACTTGGTTCTTAGAGTCTGAATTCATTTGCAGACTTCTTACAACATCATATTGTTATCTTGAAGCCAGTTCTTGTCTGACCAATAAACCGAAGCCTATCACCTTTGTGGAGCCAATCAGTGTTGTGAAGTCAATGGCAAGTGGTAAAATCTACAAAGAAAGGGGCCAGATAGCACCGTGATAACACTGCCAAGGATCTGCCTCCAGATCTATACAAGATGTACAAGTCTGATCCTGAAGAAACTTATGGGGAGCGCAAGTCATGTGTTCAATGGATTCGCAGGTACTGGGCAGAGCAATGGTTTCTGTACAACTTCATGACCCCCAAGTATGCTGACAAGAACACTGTGAGGCCACCTTGGGTTGATATTGTGTACAAGAAGCTTTACCCCAAAACCAAGGCTGAAGCCATTCATCAAGGCTTCTTCCCTTGTATGGTGAGGCATCCAATGCCTCAGAATGCCGATCCATCCAGCTTACGATGGTGTCGTGAAGATGATTTGTTTGAAGCCAATTATTAGTTTGCTCAGGCTTTTGCTACCCAAAATAAGAAGGATATTGGGATTGACTTCAAACCAGGTCCCGCTGAACCAAGGCCCGATGGCAGCCATGAAGTCAAACCCAATCTTATTGGCATGTTTGAATACTTTCCAACATTTTCTGGCACACTGTGCTGGGCAGAGAGCCAGTTTGAAACTGTTCCTGAAGAGGAAGAAGAGACCGTCGCTCCCAAGCCCCCAAAGCCCGTGAAGAAGTCAAAAGCTTCAAAGCCTCCCTCTGCACCGAAAGCTTCAAGAGTGAATCCACTAAAAATTGCACCTCCTGAATCCAATGTGTATTTTGAAGGCTTGTCTCAAACTTCTGTGAAGACAAAGAAAATCTCAGGGCATGGTCTTACTCCAGCAAGCATCATGCGCAATGAAGAAGATGTGATAGATCTGTCTAGCGATGAAGATCTTGCTGATGGCGCCCTGGAGCTACTGATCAAAAGCAAACAGGAGGCTGAGATCTTCAAGGATATGCCTTTGTTCGATGCTAATATATTAAACAACTTCATCAATGAATGGTTTGAATACACTACTCTCACCATTGACGATTTGCAGCTGCCTATTGACATTAGCGTCACATTCCAGGGCTGCATAGCCAAAGAACTTGCTATTGCTTAGAAGGTTGTTCAGTAGAAAAACAAAATTTACCATGAGAAATCTGTCTTCAAGAAGCACATGGCAAAGCTCAGTGTTACTGATGTTCAGAACTTCAAGAAGATGATGGCTGACCAGAAGGCTGAGTTTCATAAGCGTCGTGATGAAGCCAAAGGCTCCCGAGAGTGCCTCAAATACTATGCAGAGAAATATGTTCAGGCTCACAATGAAGCCGTGAAGAGAAAGGCACTTGGGCGCCCAAGCATTGACCCCAGGCTGGCAGCTAAGAAGAAGAAGCCCGATGAAGCCGAAGCTAAGGCTCCCAGGCAAGAAAGGCCCAAGATTGTCTTCCCTGCTAGCATGACTGGCTCGAAGCCAAAAGCTCCATCTATTGCTTCGGATAGGAAGCGAACCAAGCAAGCAGAGGCTGAAGCCAATAAGTGCAAGCATCAAGATATATACTTCTGATGCCGCTCCAACTTAGAAGAACCTAAAGACAAAGTCTTCAAAGGCTTCAAGAAGGGCACAAGCACCAATAGCTTCATCTGCTCCTCAGGAGCTGCTGCTTGTAGAGCCCATTTCAGTTGCCCTACCAGTCTCCTCCAACAGAGAACGTAGACTTGTTGTGCATGAGCCTGCTCCCACAGAGGCCCATGACACTGAAGAGATTCCAGCTGTTGACACCACCGCAGTTGAAGACATTGGTCATGAAGACAATGTTGACAGAGATGATGATGAAGTCCTTCCTCAAGTACCATAGCTAATCTAGAAACCGGTGTCATCGCCTGCTCCCACAAGTAGTGAGCAAATCAGCATTGGCGGTCCCACGATGCTAATTACACAAGATGAGTTTGGGAAGAGCAATACCCCAACTCCCCACTCCATGAAGTCATACAACGTACCACTTGCTCATGTCACTACTCTAGTGCTTGACACACCCCACGCTACACCATAAGACATGGAGAAGACCACGCCATTGCCACATGCGTTGCCCAAATTCCTAAGGCTTCGCAGAGACCCAAGGCCATCGGTCTCCATGTCAAGTATTCCTGAAGAGGATGTGCACACCACAAGTTTAGTAGCACGTCAAGTGTTCCCTGAATCCATCCCGTCAGAGACCGCTCAAGAGTCTGAAGGCAAAGAGGCTAAAGATATTCTGGCTCCATCAGCCGATGAAAGTGAAGAAGAACAAGTTGTTATTTCCCTTGCTGAACCTATTGTGATTCCATAAGTGATCATGCCTGCCCCCCAGTAATTGAAGCCAGTGATGCTGCTGCTGCCACCCATACTGAAGCCAATGATGTTGTCATGGTTGAAGCCACTCCGCAGCTTGAAGCCACTCTTCAGATTGAAGCCAATACCGCCACTAAAGACATTCAGCCATCCACCTCGGATGTTGCTGCTGCTCCACCAGTTCCACACACCATGGCAAGGGCCTTCAATCGTGAAGGTGAACTGATTAGCGTCAGATGGCCAATTCTTACACCTCCTGAAGCCCCTGGGCCCCAATATGATTATCACATCGAGCAAAGGCCTCAAACACAGAAGCCTATGCCAGGGATGCCAAGGCTCCGAAGCAATGTCACCACTCAAAGCTCATTCAGTGTCTTAGGCTTCAAAGAGCACAACACCTTTTTCAACAAGGCCAAGAAGCCCAAGATTTCTTCAGGCCGATTCTGGAGTCATCTCCAAAGAAGCTATTACTCATGCAGCCTATACAACCAGGACCGGATTTTCCCACACAAGCGCCTGTGTTGTGATGCCATGGCTGGATTGCGATTTATGGGAGAAGCCCTTGACTGCTTTCATGATGTTGGCTTGCTCCCTTTTGTCGTCGACAAGGAGCACTGGAATGAAGAGCTTCTGCTCCAACTTTATGCCACACTACACATATCGGGCTACAACAGGGATCCGAAGACATGGGTCCTTGAGTGGATGATAGGAGATGTTCACCATGAAGCCGAAGCTCGGGATATCATCGAGCTTACTTCCCTGCCCACTCCTGGTGATCTCTGTTGGGGAACGTAGCAATAATTCAAAAAAATTCCTACGTGTCACCAAGATCAATCTAGGAGATACTAGCAACGAGAGAGAGGGAGTGCATCTTCATACCCTTGAAGATCACTAAGTGGAAGCATTACAAGAACGCGATTGGTGGAGTCGTACACGCAGTGATTCAGATCATGGTCGATTCCGATCTAAGCGCCGAACAACGGCGCCTCCATGTTCAACACACGTACATCCCGGGGACGTCTCCTCCTTCTTGATCCAGCAAGCGGATAGGAGAAGTTGAGGGAGAACTCCGATAGCACGACGGCGTGGTGGTGATGGAGCTCGTGGTTCTCCAGCAGGGCTTCGCCAAGCGCTACGGAGGAGGAGGAGGTGTAGGAGAGGGGGAGGGGCTGCGCCAGGGGAAGGGTCTATGGCTGCCCTCTCTCTCCCTCACTATATATAGGGGGAAGCGGGGTGGAGGAGGCGCCCTAGGGTTCCCTAGGGGAGGGGCGGCAGCCACAGGGGGAACCCTAGATGGGTTTGGGCCCCCCCACCCCTAGGAAACTTGCCCCCCAAGCCGGGACGGGTGGCTGCCCTAGGGGAGGCGTCCCCACCTCTCCAAGTTACGTGAGATGGGGTGGGAGGGGCTCTCAGCCCCTTAGTGGGCTGATGTGACCCCTCCCCTTGGCCCATAAGGCCCCCCAACGCTTGTTGGGGCCTCCGAAACCCCTTTCGGACACGTTGGTCGTCACCCGGTACCCTCGGAACAATTCCGGACTCCAATACCCTTCGTCCAATATATAAATCTTCACCTCCAGACCATTTCGGAACTCCTCGTCACATCCGGGATCTCATCCGGGACTCCGAACAACCTTCGGTAACCACATACTATTTCCCATAACAACTCTAGCGTCACCGAACCTTAATTGTGTAGACCCTACGGATTTGGGAACCATGCAGACATGACCGAGACATCTCTACCGCCAATAACCAATAGCGGGATCTGGATACCCATAGTGGCTCCCACATGTTCCACGATGATCTCATCGGATGAACCACGATGTCAGGGATTCAATCAATCCCGTATACAATTCCCTTTGTCTATCGGTATGTTACTTGCCCGAGATTCGATCGTCGGTATCCCGATACCTCGTTCAATCTTGTTACTGGCAAGTCTCTTTACTCGTTCCGTTACTCATGACCCCGTGGCTAACTCCTTAGTCACATTGAGCTCATTATGATGATGCATTACCGAGTGGGCCCAGAGATACCTCTCCGTCATACGGAGTGACAAATCCCAGTCTCGATCCGTGCCAACCCAACAAACACTTCCGGAGATACCTGTAGTGCACCTTTGTAGCCACCCAGTTATGTTGTGACGTTTGGTACACCCAAAGCATTCCTACGGTATCCGGGAGTTGCACAATCTCATGGTCTAAGGAAATGATACTTGACATTAGAAAAGCTCTAGCAAACGAACTACATGATCTTGTGCTACGCTTAAGATTGGGTATTGTCCATCACATCATTCTCCTAATGATGTGATCCCATTATCAATGACATACAATGTCCATGGTCAGGAAACCATAACCATCTATTGATCAACGAGCTAGTCAACTAGAGGCTTACTAGGGACATGTTGTGGTCTATGTATTCACACATGTATTACGGTTTCCGGGTAATACAATTATAGCATGAACAATAGACAATTATCATGAACAAGTCAATATAATAATAACCATTTTATTATTGCCTCTAGGGCATATTTCCAACAGTCTCCCACATGCACTAGAGTCAATAATCTAGTTCACATCGCCATGTGATTAACACTCATAGTTCACATCGCCATGTGACTAATACCCAAAGAGTTTACTAGAGTCAATAATCTAGTTCACATCACCATGTGATTAACATTCAATGATTTCTAGGGTTTGATCATGTTATGCTTACGAGAGAGGTGTCAGTCAACGGGTCTGCAACATTCAGATTCGTGTGTTCTCCGCAAATCTCTATTTCATATTGTAGATGTTGCTACTATGCTCAACTTGGAGCTATTCCAAATGGTTTCTCCACTATAATTATGCGGTTTGCTACTCAGAGTCATCCGGATAAGTGTTAAAGCTTGCATCGATGTAACCCTTTACGCCAAAACCTTTATCACCTCCATAACCGAGAAACATTTCCTTACTCCTAAGGACAATTTTGACCGCTGTCCAATGATCCACTCCTGGATCACTCTTGTACCACCTTGCCAGACACGTGGCAAGGCACATTGCGGTACACAACATGGCATATCGTATAGAGCCTATTGTTAAGGCATAGGGGACGACTTTCGTCCTTTGTCTTTCTTCTGCCGTGGTCGAGCGTCAAGTCTTAACTTCACACCTCACAACTCAGGCAAGAACTCCTTCTTTGACTGATCCATCTTGAACTCCTTCAAGGTCATGTCAAGGTATGTGCTCTATGAAAGTCTTATCAGGCATCTTGATCTATCTCTGTAGATCTTGATACCCAACATGTAAGCAGTTTTACACAGGTCTTCCTTTGAAAAACTCCATTCAAATAACCCTTTATGCTTTCTATAAATTCTACATCATTTCCGATCAACAATATGTCATCCATATATACATATCAGAAATGCTGTAGTGCTCCCACTCACTTTCGTGCAAATACAAGTTTCTTGCAAACTTTGTATAAACCCAAATGCTTTGATACCCTCATCAAAGCTTATGTTCCAACTCCGAGATGCTTGCTCTAGTCCATAGAAGGATCGCTGGAGTTTGCATACCTTTTAGCATCCTTAGGATTGACAAAAACCTTTTGGTTGCATCACATACAACCTTTCCTCACGGAAACCGTCAAGGAAACTTTGTTTTGACATCCATCTGCCTAATTTCGTAAATGAAAATGCAGCAACTGCTAACATAGTTCTAACAGACTTTAGCATCGCTATGATTGAGAGAGTCTCATCATAGTCAACTCCTTGAACTTGTCGGAAACTTCTTTGAGACAAGTCGAGCTTCACAAATGGTGACATTACCATCAGCGTTTGTCTTGTTCTTAAACATCCATTTATTCTCAATGGCTTGCCGTTCATCGGGAAAGTCCACCAAAGTCCATACTTTGTTCTCATACATGGATCCTATCTCGGATTTCATGGCTTCTAGCCATTTGTTGGAATCCGGGCCCACGATCACTTCTTCATAGCTCATAGGTTCATCGTTGTCCAACAACATGACCTTTAAGACAGGGTTACCACTCAGAAGTTGTACACACCCTTGTCGACCTACGAGGTTCGATAGTAATTTGATCTGAAGCTTCATGATCATCATCATTAGCTTTCTCTTCAACTGACATAGTTGCCACAGAAACATCTTTCTATGTCGCGCTACTCTCTGGTTGAAGTGAAGGTTCAACAACCTCATCAAGTTCTATCTTCCTCCACTCAATTCTTTCGAGAGAAACTATTTCTCGAGAAAGGACCTATTCTCAGCGACAAACACTTTGCCCTCAGATCTGAGATAGAAGGTATACCCAATCGTCTTGTTTGGGTATTCTATGAAGATCCAATTTTCCGCTTTGGGTTCGAGCTTTTCTGACTGAAGCCTATCAACATAAGCATCGTAGCCCCAAACTTAAGAAACAACAACTTTGGTTTCTTGCCAAAACCATAGTTCATACGGTGTCTTCTCCACGGACTTAGATGGTGCCCTATTTAAAGTGATGTAATTGTCTTTAATGCATAACCCCCAAAAATAGCGGTAGATTGGTAATAGACATCATACACCATATCCAATAAGGTTCGATTACGATGTTCGGACACACCATCATGCTATGGTGTTCCAGGTGGCATCAACTGTGAAACAATTCCACCTTGTCTTTAGTGATTGCCAAACTCATAACTCAAACACTTTCCCGTTGATCAGATTGAAGGAACTTGATCTTCTTGTTATGATGATTCTCAACTTCGCTCTGAAATTGCTTGAACTTTTCAAACATTTCAGACTTATGCTTCATTAAGTAAATTTACCCATATCTATTCAATTCACTGGTGAAGGTGAGAAACTAACGATATCTACCTCGCGCGTCAACACTCATCGGACCGCACACATCAGCATGTATGATTTCCAACAAGTCACTTGCCCGTTCCATTGTTCCAAAGAACAAGGTTTTAGTCATCTTGCCAAAGAGGCATGGTTCGCATGTGTCAA
Source organism: Triticum urartu (assembly GCF_056163025.1). Classification (NCBI taxonomy): domain Eukaryota; kingdom Viridiplantae; phylum Streptophyta; class Magnoliopsida; order Poales; family Poaceae; genus Triticum; species Triticum urartu. Next base: position 280,168,311 of record NC_141877.1, read on the forward strand.
GTGATTCAAAATCAAGTGACTTCAAAAGTCCATTAGCATGGAGGTTCTTTCATGCGCTTTACACCAATATGACCTAAGCGGCAGTGCCACATGAAAGTGGTACTATCATTATCAACTCTACATCTTTTGGCATCAATGTTATGAACATGTGTATAACTATGACCGGGATTCAATAAACCATTCACATTGGGTGCATGACCATAGAAGGTATTATTCATGTAAACAGAATAACCATTATTCTCTGACTTAAATGAATAACTGTCAGGACCCCGATTCTAAGTCACACCGATCTAGCCTGTAACACCTCATATCACTTTGCGGCCTCACGCACGGTATTCCCACGGGTGTCGCCTTACCATGGCCCGGGACCGTTTGTGCCTTTTGGCTCACGTATATGATAGTGTTGCTAGCATCCATATGACAGAGAACCCGGGCCGACATGACTAGTCGTGAAACCAAAGTGGCACTAACTTACGGGGACAGGAATACATGAATCAACATCGAGCATGTCGGTCAGCAGTGTGTGAATCCAGGCTGTAGCACTTGGCTAACAGGACTCCGGGAACCCAGGCTATAGCAGGCTAGGCAGGACTCCGGATGTCACCGCGTGACATTTCCCCGAAGGGACAGACGTAGGAATGAAGTGAATCACATGCCGGCCAGTCAGGTGCTCCGGAGCAGTAGTGCTGGGCTAGCAGGACTCCGGTGAACCGAGCTGTAGCGGACTACTATGGCTCATGGAAGCACAAAACTACAATTCCCCATAAGAGAGGCTACCAAGGATAAACAACTAGGTTGTCGGATCCCACACATACCAAGCATTTCAATCATACACACAATATGCTCGATATGTGTAAATACAACATGGCATCACAACATAACTCTACGACTCAAGTATTTATTCATTAGGCTCCAAGGAGCGAGATATTACAAACATGGGTCTCATGACCCAACATTCAGAGCATACAAGTCAAAGCACATGCGGAAGCTTAACTTGTCTGAGTACAGACAGCTAAAAATGAAGAAGGCTGAGGAGCCTGACGATCTACAAGACCCTCCCAAGGATACAAGATCGTAGCTGAGGTAACAAGCTAAACGTCGAAGTCCACGTGGAACTACTAGCGAGACTGAAGTCTCTCTGCAAAACATAAAATAAGCAAACGTGAGTACAAATGTACCCAACAAGACTTACATCAGAACTAGCTACATATGCATCAGTATCAAGAAAGGGGTGGTGGAGTTTAACTGCAGCAAGCCAGCTTTGACTCGGTGGCTATCCTGAACTACGACTGCAAGTAACTCTGCTGAGGTGGCGCACATGAGGCCACATATTCACCATATCAATATTCCACTATGGATCCGCTCCCGTCTCCCTGCGAGAATGCCATCCATAGCACTCACGCTTATCTTGCGCATTTTAGAGTATCCACTTTCACTTGTCTATGAACTATGCAAGGGGTCTAAGTTTCCATATCCGAGGAATCCGGCTATTCGAATAGATAATGATAACCCTGTAGGGGTGTACTTCTTCACACACGCTCTTTCCACTTATCGCCCTGTACACGTCATGTACCTCGGCAACCATCAAGCGGAAGCCGGGCGAGGGAGTCGGCCACGACCTGACTAACCAACAAGTCTCTAGTCCAGGTTTATCGCCTATTCGGGTTCCATCTGCAAGGAGATCCGGCTGGGGTGTCGCTCACGGCCCCAAATGATGTGAGCAGGGTTCCCAAGCCCACCATCTGGGTGCCACTTGGTACACCATGCCACTGTGCCTAGTCTGTCCCAAGCCCACCTGTACCGGGTGCCACTTGGTAGACTACTAACACTACCTACAAACATCAGAAACTAATTGCAACTCCTGGATAGAGATCGAGTTGATTAATAAGCCAAGAGGGGCCGAGTTACCGGAACCCAATGTGTGGTAGTAACTGTTCATGGATCACAAACACAGAACTCAGTTCCTGAGGACGGCTGCAATGATACAACACACCATTTACTCCTACATGGCCTCTCACCGCTACCTTTACCAAATCGTGTTCACATGCTTAGCTCACACATAGTAGGACATGTTCATCACCATTCCAATTCATCCCTGATGAATCCGACCTGACTCAACTCTAAGCAGTAGCAGGAATGACAAACAAGCATGAATGAGTAGGCACATCAGGGCTCAAACAACTCCTACTCATGCTAGTGGGTTTCATCTATTTACTGTGGCAATGACAGGTCATGCAGAGGAAAGGGGTTCAGCTACCGCAGCATGTAACAATTGAAACGGTGTTGTCCTAATGTAGTAAAAGAGAGCAGGAGCGAGAGAGTGGGATTGTATCGGAATGAACAAGGGGGTTTTGCTTGCCTGGCACTTCTGAAGATAGTAAAGTTCTTCATCAGTGTCATCGAACTCATCGTCGGAACACGTCTATCGAGAGGGAACAACTACTGACAAACAAAGAAGAAACACAATCAATGCCATGCGACAATATGATGCATGAATGTGACATGGCAATATGCTGTTGATTTGGGTTAATGCGACATAAAGTCATTTTAATTGAAGTGGAATTCAAAACTACATCAAATTCCAACTCCAAACCTATTATGAACTTTGCCCTAATCATGTTTCATCCTAAACAGTGAGGTTAACTTGCTCAAACATGCATGAAAATGGTACAGATGGATAGATTGGATTTTTCTGATAATTTTTCATATATAATTTATCTTATTTGGAGTTACGGTTGAATTTCTATGAATTTTAGAAGTGTTAGACATTTTTTGGAATTTCCTGGTTATTTAGAAATAAATCAAATCCAGAAAAGGACTTATTGCATCAGCATGACGTCACCGTGACGTCAGCAAGTCAACAGGGCTGACCATGGTCAAACCTGTCGACCCGGTCCCACATGTCATATGCTTATAATTAATTAGAGGTTAATCCCGTGTTGACTAGGATTTGACCCAACGCGGGGCCCACTCGTCAGTGTCTGTTAGGAGGGTTAGTGGTGATTAGCGCCTAATGATGGCTCCACATCAGCGTCGCCGGATCAAGCGCCGGCGACCTCACAGTGCGGCGGCGGCTCGCAGGGGTGGCGCTAGGGGCGGCGGCTGGGCGCGCTGAGGGAACCAGGAGGGAGCCCGTGCTCCCGCGCATCCAGTGGTGGCAGCAACACGGCGTGGGGCTCTCGGTAGCGGCGGCGCAGGCGAGTTGGGTGGCGGCCGGAGCTACGGCTTCGAGCGGGATGGCGCAGTGGTGCACGACGAAGCAAACTAGGCACACCGTTGGGATTACAGGGGCTGCAGGACCTCAACGACGTGCTCGGGCGCGAGTTCGGTGACCTGCAACGACAGCGGCGACAAGGACACCGGCGGTGAGCTCACGGATGCGACGGCTAGCACAGTTAGAGCAGGCGCGCGAGCAAGAGGACGGGGAGGAAAGGAAGAGGAGCTCACAAGGGGGCGGAGCAGAAGGTCAGCAGGCTCGGGGACGCGCGGAGGTCAGCGAATCGAGCAACGGCGTTCGTCGGAGTAGACGAGGAAGATGGCGGCGGTGACGACGCTGCAGGGCATCCGCGGGCGCGTTCTTCGGCTTGGAGCTTCACGGCATCGAGGCGGAGCTAGAGGTCACAGCCACAAGGCAAGGGAACGGCGGTGGGCGTGGTGGTGCTCGTCGGCGGTCTCGGGCGTGTCCGGGGAGGAGCGTGGGAGAGAGACAGAGGAGGGAGAGAGGCACGGGGAAAGTGAGGGGAGTCGAGGGGGTCACGTGTCGTTCGTAGCCAGCTCCAGGCGGACAGCGGCAAGCAGGAGGTGGTGAGCTACGGTGCGCGCGCAGACACGCCTCTGCCAGTAGGCAGAGGTTGAAGACGGCTCTGCCCCTGGTGGGCTGGGCCACCAGGTGGGCTGGCCAGTGCAGCTAGGCCGACTACAGGTAAGGCCAGGTAGGTTTTCTCCTTCTCTGTTTTTTTCCTATTTTGGTTTCTGTTTTCTATTTTTGCAATTTGTTTTTGATTTGGTAAAAACACCAAATCATTTCTATAAATCCTGAAATTAATTATGGGCAATAACTGAATTATCTCAGAGGCCCTTAGCTATTTCCAGAATTGTTGGAGCATTTAATAATATTAATAGCAATTAACTGCCCCAATTCAAATATTTTATGCCTTAAATTCAATGCCCAACTTGTTCCTTAAAAATGCTCATTATTTTTGGTATGGATCAAAACCATTGTCAAAAATAACAAACATCAAATAAGAGCACTTTGGGTTCTTGAATGCAATTTATTTAAGCTGGACCTATTTGAATTTCAAAGTGCTAGGGTTTTATCACCCCCAATTCAACTTTTAAATAAAATTTAAACATGATGCACACATGAAGCCAGCCTAGTGCAAAACCAGAAGCTAGGGATGTGACAATAACTGTATTGCAATAAACATGATCTAATCATGTTCATGCTCAATGCAGACACCAATGAAAACAACATTTATCTAGGTTCAACACTAATCCCGAAGGTAGAGGGAGCATGCGATGGTGATCACATCAACCTTGGAAACACTTCCAACACACATCGTCCCCTCGCCCTTAGCTAGTCTCCGTTAATTCCATAGCTTTTGTTTCGAGTTACTGAATTGGTATCTAATACCCAGGTGCTACTAGGAGTACTAGTAAGGTACACATCAATAATACACATATATCAAATATACTTTTGTTGAAGTTGACAGCCTTCTTATCTACCAAGTATTTGAGGCAGTTCTGCTACCAGTGACCGTTCCCCTAATAGAAGCACTTTGTCTCGGGTTTGGGTTCTTGGGTTTCTTCACTGGAGCGGCAACTGGCTTTCCATTCAAGAAGTTTCCCTTCTTGCCCTTGCCCTTATTTGAAACCAGTGCTCTTGTTAGCCATCAACACTTGATGCTCCTTCTTGATTTCTACCTTTACGGCCTTAATCACGACGAACAGCTCCGAGATTATCTTCCCTTGCATGTTATAGTTCATCATGAAACTCTGGTAGCTTGGTGATAGCGACTGGAGAACTTTTGTCAATCACTCTCTTATCTGGAAGATTAACTCCCACTTGATTCAAGTGATTGAAGTACCCAGACATTCTGAGCACATCCTCTCCTCCATCTTGTAGGCAAAGGTCTTGTCAGAGGTCTCAACCTCTCAACACGGACATGAGGCTGAAATACCAATTTCAGCTCTTCGAACATCTCATATGTTCTATGGCATTCAAAACGCTTTTGGAGCCCCGACTCTAAGTCGTAAAGCATGGCGCACTAAACTACCAGGTAGTCATCAGAACGTGTCTACCAGATGTTCACAACATCCACAGACGACGCCAGAGGGGTTGGCACACAGGGCGGTGCATCAAGGACAGAAGCCTTCTATGTAGCAGTGAGGACAATCCTCAAACTACGGCCCTAGTCCGCACAATTGCTTATAATATCTTTCAACTTAGTCTCTCTCTAGGAACGTATTAAAACAAAGAGCTAAAGTGCGAGCTATTAATCCACAACATAATTTGCAAAGACAATTTAGACTATGTTCATGATAATTAAGTTCATCTAATCAAATTATTCAATGAACTCCCACTCAGATAGACATCCCTCTAGTCATCTAAGTGATACATGATCCAAATCGACTAGGTCGTGTCCGATCATCATGTGAGACGGACTAGTCATCAACGGTGCACATCTCCATGTTGATCGTATCTACTATACAACTCATGTTCGACCTTTCGGTCTCTCGTGTTCCGAGGCCATGTCTGTACATGCTAGGCTCGTCAAGTCAACCTAAGTGTTTTGCATGTGTAAATCTGGCTTACACCCATTGTATTCGAACATTAGAATATATCACACCCGATCATCATGTGGTGCTTCCAAACAATGGGCCTTCGCAATGGTACACAGTTAGGGGGGACACTTTCTTGAAATTTTAGTGAGGGATCATCTTATTTATGCTACCATCGTTCTAAGAAAATAAGATGTAAACATAAACATCACATGCAAATCATAAAGTGACATGATATGGCCAATATCATCTTGCGCCTTTGATCTCCATCTTCGAGGCGCGGCATGAACACCATCATCACCGGCATGACACCATGATCTCCATCATCATGATCTCCATCATCGTGTCTTCATGACGTTGCCTCGCCAATTATTACTTCTACTACTATGGCTAACGGTTAGCAATAAAGTAAAGTAATTACATGGCATTTTCATTGACACGCAGGTCATAAATAAATTAAGACAACTCCTATGGCTCCTGCCGGTTGTCATACTCATCGACATGCAAGTCGTGATTCCTATTACAAGAACATGATCGATCTCATACATCACATATATCATTCATCACATCCTTTTAGCCATATCACATCACATAGCATACCCTGCAAAAACAAGTTAGACATCCTCTAATTGTTGTTGCATGTTTTACGTGGCTGCTATGGGTTTCTAGCAAGAACGTTTTTTACCTACGCAAAACGACAACGGTGATATGCCAATTGCTATTTACCATTCATAAGGACCCTTTTCATTGAATCCAATCCGACTAAAGTGGGAGAGACAGACACCCGCCAGCCACCTTATGCATCAAGTGCATGTCAATCGGTGGAACCAGTCTCACGTAAGCGTACGTGTAAGGTCGGTCCAGGCCGCTTCATCCCACAATGCCGCCGGGTCAAGATAAGACTAGTAACGGTAAGCAAATTGAACAAATCATCTCCCACAACTACTTTGTGTTCTACTCGTGCATAGAATCAACGCATAGACCTAGCTCTGATACCACTGTTGGGGAACGTAGCAATAATTCAAAAAAATCCTACGTGTCACCAAGATCAATCTAGGAGATACTAGCAACGAGAGAGAGGGAGTGCATCTTCATACCCTTGAAGATCGCTAAGCGGAAGCGTTACAAGAACGTGGTTGGTGGAGTCGTACACGCAGCGATTCAGATCGCGGTCGATTCTGATCTAAGCGCCGAACAACGGCGCCTCCGCGTTCAACACATGTACAGCCCGGGGACGTCTCCTCCTTCTTGATCCAGCAAGGGGAGAGGAGAATTTGAGGGAGAACTCCGACAGCACGACGGCGTGGTGGTGATGGAGCTCGTGGTTCTCCGGCAGGGCTTCGCCAAGCGCTACGGAGGAGGAGGAGGTGTAGGAGAGGGGGAGGGGATGCGCCAGGGGAAGGGTCTATGGCTGCCTTCTCTCTCCCTCACTATATATAGGGTGAAGCGAGGTGGAGGAGGCGCCCTAGGGTTCCCTAGGGGAGGGGCGGCGGCCACAGGGGGAACCCTAGATGGGTTTGGGCGCCCCCACCCCTAGGAAACTTGCCCCCCAAGCCGGGAGGGGGCTGCCCTAGGGGAGGCGCCCCCACCTCTCCAAGTTACGTGAGATGGGGTGGGAGGGGCGCTCAGCCCCTTAGTGGGCTGATGTGCCCCCTCCCCTTGGCCCATAAGGCCCCCCAACACTTGCCGGGGCCTTCAAAACTCCGTTCGGACACGATGGTCGTCACCCGGTACCCCCAGAACAATTCCAGACTCGAATACCCTTCGTACAATATATCAATCTTCACCTCCAGACCATTTCGGAACTCCTCGTCACATCCGGGATCTCATCCGGGACTCCGAACAACCTTCAGTAACCACATACTATTTCCCATAACAATTCTAGCGTCACCGAACCTTAAGTGTGTAGACCCTACGGGTTCGGGAACCATGCAGACATGACCGAGACATCTCTCCCGCCAATAACTAATAGCGGGATCTGGATACGCATATTGGCTCCCACATGTTCCACGATGATCTTATCAGATGAACCACGATGTCAGGGATTCAATCAATCCCGTATACAATTCCCTTTGTCTATCGGTATGTTACTTGCCCGAGATTCGATCATCGGTATCCCCATACCTCGTTCAATCTTGTTACTGGCAAGTCTTTTTACTCGTTCTGTAACGCATGATCCCGTGTCTAACTCCTTAGTCACATTGAGCTCATTATGGTGATGCATTACCGAGTGGGCCCAGAGATACCTCTCCGTCATACGGAGTGACAAATCCCAGTCTCGATTCGTGCCAACCCAACAGACAGTTTCGGAGATACCTGTAGTGCACCTTTATAGCCACCCAGTTACGTTGTGACGTTTCGTACACCCAAAGCATTCCTACGATATCCGGGAGTTGCACAATCTCATGGTCTAAGGAAATGATACTTGACATTAGAAAAGCTCTAGCAAACGAACTGCACGATCTTGTGCTACGCTTAAGATTGGGTCTTGTCCATCACATCATTCTCCTAATGATGTGATCCCGTTATCAATGACATCCAATGTCCATGGTCAAGAAACCATAACCATCTATTGATCAACGAGCTAGTCAACTAGAGGCTTACTAGGGACATGTTGTGGTCTATGTATTCACACATGTATTATGGTTTCCGGTTAATACAATTATAGCATGAACAATAGACAATTATCATGAACAAGGCAATATAATAATAACCATTTTATTATTGCCTCTAGGGCATATTTCCAACAATCTTTATGAGCCAGGTTGTCAGCTGTATGAGAAGGAACTTGAAAGCATCTTCCAGAAGCCAGACCCAAGCATGAGCCAAATGCTGAGCATGATGAAGCCATTGCGTGCAGAAGCTGAATACCCAACGCAATTCTTCGTCAATGACCTCGAGTACCTGCCTCACACCATCTACCACATTGTGCAGCATACTCTATGTACAATCAAAGGGCACTCCTCTCATGCGAAGATTGAAGGCACCATGGAGACATTGGTCTTCTACATTCTCGAGGGCATCCGCTTCAACACTCATGACTTCTTCATCAGGCAGATGGCAGCTTCAAGCATTCTATGCACCATGGATAATGTGGCTGATTAAGCTTCGCTCTTTGGTCAACTATAAAGTTTCAACACACAACCATGTTATCTTCATGCCTGATGTCGATATGTCTCATGAAGCCATCTATCCCGAACCTGCCAATGAACCAGTTCATGAAGACTATGCTACCTTGCAGAGCTTCTCAGCACCTCTTGAAGCCATTCATGTGCCCAATCCCACTACTGCTGCTGTTGGTCCACTTGTCGGTCAGCTTAGGCTGCCGCATCACGCTAACACTAATGCAATTGCCAGCACAGTACCTCAAAGGCCTCAGAAGTGTGCTCATGTCCTAAATGATAGAGAACTTCTAGTTTCTCTCCATCAGAGGCATGATAGGCATCATGACTGGATGAAGCGACAGATGCAAAGTCTTCCTGTGGATGTCAATCGTATTCGCAACCTGTCCACCAAGAACTCATTTTTTGCGCATGAAGCCTGTCGGTGTGCTTGGAAGAGCCTCACTCTGCTATGTTCTAAAGATGAACTCACTGCAGATGGCTTCACAGAAAGATTCAAGTTTGACTCCAAGCTTCCGCAATCCGCTAGTTGGTGTCTGACGGTGTCCTGGACTAGGGGGTACTCACCACATCATCTCCCGATCTATTAGATTGGGCCGAGGACCCCCGTGGCCATATACTCATGGGCCAGTTCGGACAGCTGCCGCATACAAGGAATATTCCACAAGACTTGGCGATCAAGACAAGGACTCCTCCCCACCGGCGTATTCGGCTAGGACTCTTGTTATCCTAGGCCTCTGGTGCATTATATAAACCGAGGCCAGGCTAGTCGATAGATGATATATACAACAATCATACCATAGGCTAGCTTCTAGGGTTTAGCCTCCCTGATCTCGTGGTAGATCTACTCTTGTACTACCCATATCATCAATATTAATCAAGCAAGACATAGGGTTTTACCTCCATCAAGAGGGCCCGAACCTGGGTAAAACATCGTGTTCCCTGCCTCCTGTTATCATCCGGCCTAGACGCGCAGTTCGGGACCCCCTACCCGAGATCCGCCGGTTTTGACACCGACATTGGTGCTTTCATTGAGAGTTCTGCTGTGTGGTCGACAAAAGGATCGATGGCTCGCCTGCAAATCGACTGTGACTTCGGCATCTTCGTCACCAGCTCAACTGGTCACCTTGGTTCGACCAAGAATTGCGCCCCGTGTTCGGATCACCATGTTCGGACGAGGGCCTTCATCAAACATCAACTCCGATCTCTATCAAAATCACGGAGGAATCATCTATGGAGCTCGGGGGCTTAACGTCAACATTGCCCACAAGCGACCGTGCTGTTTTTTTGGACAGAAAACTCGTATCTGCCGTCACCACCTCCTCGAGTATCGCTTTGACGATCGCTTTGGTGGAATTGTGCGGAATTGAGTCTACAACAACCCTGGAAAATTTCGTCGAGTTCCGATGGAGGAATCTCTAGCAATCCACGATATACCGGAGCCCTGTCAAATCTGGACGGGAATTTGGATGAGTTTAGGGCATGGTGTCCAGCTTCTAGATCGGACGTCCTTTGAAAGATCCAACCGTTGATCGGCTGCGGAATTCCTATATCTACCACCTCTCAAAATTTCAGCTCGATCCGACCGTCCAAACTTCGGGAACCTTCCGATTAGTGCATCACTTTTTGGATCTGTTTTCTGCGCGAAAACGAATCCGACCCGAGTTCGTCTTTTTTATGAACAGGATTTCGGACATCCCTTTTGAAAGAAGTTTTGTATGGGGTATTGTGTTTTGTTTCCGAACACATCCCACTAACTTTAAGATCTTTTGAACATGATTTTCAACATCATGCTGGTGTCAAACTAGTCCGGCAATATTGCTCCACGGCTGCCGACCTGCACTAGACACGTCGTCACTTTGTTGAGCCGAGCTCAACCTCTTCGGATCATCATCTCGGCAAGCCGAACAAGAGTCCGGCATCGTGAAGGATAAATCATCACCAACATCGCTGCCCCACGGATTACACGGAGCGGGCATACCGGCATCACCGCACGGTCGCTGCATCAAGCCGGCATCGACCACGTCACGACTTGCATCGGCAGGGCCGCACTATTGCTTCTTCAAGCTGGTGTCCATCACGCCGACCTACTTCGACTCATCGGCTGACATCAAGGCTTCGACATCTCGGCTGGACCAGGGGCTTCGCCATCTCTTCATCAACCTACTCCGGACACTTCGGCGTCACTAGCCGACCAGCTCCGTCACGTTAGCTGGGCCGAGGGCTTTGCCTCGGCGAGCCAACCTCTGTGTAACGCCCCGAGACCGATGTGCCAAGTGTCGTCTAGTTATTCGTGGTTGTTGCCATGTCATCTACTTGCGTGTTTCATCTTATCATGTCATCATGTGCATTGCATCATCATGTTTTCAAAACTTGCATCCGTCTGGGTTCCCCCGGTTCTGTCCATTGTCCGTTCTGAGCCCAGACACACTTGCACGCGCCCGCGGCACGTCCGAAATATTATTTTATAAGTGGCCGGAAAATGTTCTCGGAATGAGTTGAAAGTTGTCATGTGGTGTTGTTATGTTGTAGGTAGGCCGCCTACCAAGTTTCATCGCATTCGGAGATCGTTTGACGGCCAAACGATTTACTATAGCGGCAATATAGCCGGTCTAACGTCGGACATTTTCGGTCTCCGGAAAACATTCGCCTGGCCTCCCTCTCTTCTCTTCTCTCAGCTCGAGACCGTCTACACAGCTCACTATCTACCGCCAGGTCCAACCTAACCTCTCTCGTCAGCCCACGGCCCTCCTCGTGCGCGTCCGAAATTGTCCCGGACCCGACCCGGGCAGTCGTCACCGTCGGATCCGGATCATCCCCAAACGTCTACAAAACGTCACCGTTTTCTTATTTGGACTTCCTAGCTATTTTATTCGCGATCGTTCGATTGCGATCGGAGGGACGATATACCCCTAAGTCAACCCACCTACTATATATATAGTCTATCCCTAGTCCATTTTGGACAACCCTAATTTTTAGGGATCCTCCCAACCGCCGCCACTCTCTCATCGGGTTCTTCCCCGATCCAGATCCACCTTGTTTTCTGCAGCCAACCAACCCGCGCCGCTCACTGATTTTCCTCGTGCCCGAGGCCCCCAAGTCACTCCTCGCCGGCAATTAGCAGGAACGTCGCGTCCCCCTCCTCTGGATCTTCCCGTGTCTTTTCTTTCCCCTTGTCCCTCGCTCATATCTCTCTCTGTTTATCTATAGCAGCAGTCGCCGTCAAGCACCTGCAGGTCACCGTCGCGCCAGCCCGTCCCGTCTGGCAAGCCTTGGTGCCGCCATCCACCGGACCCGGCCGCCTCGCCTCCAATTCTTCCGTCCTCAGCGAGATCCGCCGTGTCCCCGTTGAAGTGGTCCTCCAGCGCCTCCTGCCTCCTCATCCTCGCCAGAACCATCTCCGCGCCGCCGCTTCGTCGGAGAGACAACGCCGAGGCCCTCCTCTCCTTCTGATCTGGCGCCGTCCCACGGAGCTTGCCGCTGCCTCCCCGTCGTCGTCGCATCGCTAGAGACCCGAGGCCACGGTTGTCCTCTGCTCCCCAACGAGGCACCGGCTACCGGATCCGAACCCAGCTGCTGCCCTCGCCCGCTCCCGCGTCCGGTCACCGCCGTCCTTGCCCTGCTGACCTCGCCGGAGGCCTGCTGCGTCCGCCAGGGTTCGTCTCGCACCAAGCCTGCCGCTGCAGTTCTTGCCGCTTGCTTCCTCTGCTTCGAACGAGAAGACTAGCGCTGCGCCCCGCTTCCTCTGAATCAAAGACGAGCGCAGCCGCTCGCCCCGTTGACTGCGCCTCGCGCAAGCGCGCGCCTGGGCTGCCACCCCTCCAACGGCTGTAGATCCAGACCAGCTCCAGCGCAAGGGAGGGCCCAGCTCCGCGTGGGCCACCGCAGCACCTGAGGCCTAGATCTGCCTCCACCGGTCTCCTCTTCATGGCCCAGCCGCAAGCCGGCCTGCCTGTGTCCCTCACCACCGACCGGGCCGAGGCCCATGGGTGAGCCGCCCCCTCTCCTTTTGCACTATTGACCCATGTGCAGTTTCGGCCCATAGCCTTTTTTTCCCAGATCTGCGATTTAACGATTTTTCCAGAGATTGCCAGTTTTGCAGAAACACCCTTGCACTTCATGCATATAATAACTCTCAAACCGTGCATCGGTTCAAAATAATTTATATATGAAACTTGTTTAAAATTATGTGTAGATTAATAATATGTCAATTTCTTGCCATGTTAAAATGTTTAAAATGCTGTTTGTTTAAATATGCTTAAATTACTTGCTAAAATGATTTAATTCATAACTAATTAACCGTAGCTCGGATTTAAATAATCTTTATATGTAAATGGGGTAGAATTTTGCCTAGTTTATCATGGTGACATCACTTTGCATGTTTAACAACTTTAAATTATGTTTAGGGCAGAACAGTACCAAACCTAATATATGCATATGAGGAGTTTCTAGAATTGTTGTTCGTTGCTTCCGGCCTCATTTAAACTTGACTAGATAGGTAGTTTTAATTTGCTTCACTCCCTTGCCATGTTAATCAACATTTAATATTGTTGGGTACATAAATGAGATCGAACTAAATAACTTATCATGGTGTTTCGTCAATATGCACCATTGCATATTGAGCTCCACTTAATTTGTAGGATTGCCTGTGCACTTTGCCATGCCATGCATATTAAACCGGACATGCATCATAATTGTTTGCGCATCATGCCATGTTTATGTGGTGGTTGTTTACTATGTTGTGTGCTTCTTTCCGGTGTTTGCTTCTTCGGGTTGGATTCGATAACGTCGCGTTTGTGAGGATCCGTTCGACTACGTCCGTTTGTCTTCTTCATGGACTCGTTCTTCTTCCTTGCGGGATTTCAGGCAAGATGACCATACCCTCGAAATCACTTCTATCTTTGCTTTGCTTAGTTGCTTGCTCTTTTGCTATGCCTATGCTGCGATACCTACCACTTGCTTATCATGCCACCCATATTGTTGAACCAAGCCTCTAACCCACCTTGTCCTAGCAAACCGTTGTCTGGCTATATTACCGCTTGCTCAGCCCCTCTTATAGCGTTGTTAGTTGCAGGTGAAGATTGAAGTTTGTTCCTTGTTGGAACACGGAGATGTTGTTCCTTGTTGGAACATGTTTATTTGTTGGGATATCACAATATATCTTATTTAATTAATGCATCTATATACATGGTAAAGGGTTGAAGGCTCGGCCTTATGCCTGGTGTTTTGTTCCACTCTTGCCGCCCTAGTTTCCGTCATATCGGTGTTATGTTCCCAGATTTTGCGTTCCTTACGCGGTTGGGTAATAATGGGAACCCCTTGACAGTTTGCCTTAAGTAAAGCTCTTCCAGCAATGCCCAACTTTGGTTTTACCATTCGCCACCTAGCCTTTTTTCCCTTGGGTTTCGCGGACTCAAGGGTCATCATTATTTTACCCCCCCGGGCCAGTGCTCCTCTGAGTGTTGGTCCAAACTAGAGTCCTGTGCAGCGCCCCCTCGAGGAAACTCGAGGTTTGGTTTTAGTTGTATGGAGCGCTCATCTGAGTGTGCCCTGAGAAAGAGATATGTGCAGCCCCTATCGTGATTTGTCGGCACATTTGGGTGGTGTTGCTGGTTTAGTTTTACCCTGTCGAAATGTCTTGTTGTACCGGGATACCGAGTCTGATCGGAACGTCTCGGGAGGAGGTCTATTCCTTCATTGACCGTGAGAGCTTGTGATGGGCTAAGTTGGGACACCCCTGCAGGGATTTGAACTTTTGAAAGCCGTGCCCGCGGTTATGGGCAGATGGGAATTTGTTAACGTCCTATTGTAGAAAACCTGAAGTTGACCTTAATTAAAATGCATCAACCGCGTGCGTAACCGTGATGGTCTCTTCTCGGCGGAGTCCGGGAAGTGAACACGGTGTTGGAGTTATGCTTGACGTAGGTTGTCTAGGATCACTTCTTGATCATACTTTTATCGACCGTGCTTTGCCTTCTCTTCTCGCTCTCATTTGCGTATGTTAGCCACCATATATGCTAGTCGCTTGCTGCAGCTCCACCTCATACCTTTACCTTACCCATAAGCTTAAATAGTCTTGATCGCGAGGGTGCGAGATTGCTGAGTCCCCGTGACTCACAAATACTTCCAAAACCAGCTTGCAGGTGCCGATGAGACCATGCAGATGACGCAACCAAGCTCAGGAGGAGCTAGATGAAGATCTTGTCCTTTGTGTTGTTTCGTTCTAGTTGATCAGTAGTGGAGCCCAGTTGGGGTCGATCGGGGACCTTTGTCGCATTTGGGGTTATTCTTTTATTTTGGTTCCGTAGTCGGACCTTGATTGTATTTGGATGATGTAATGCTTTATTCATGTAATTGTGTGAAGTGGCGATTGTAAGCCAACTATGTATCTCTTTCCCTTATGTATTACATGGGTCGTGTGAAGATTACCTCACTTGCGACATTGCTTTCAATGCGGTTATGCCTCTAAGTCGTGCCTCGACACGTGGGAGATATAGCCGCATCGAGGGCGTTACACTTTGCCAGCATTGCCATGCCGTCGTTTTATCGCCCATCAGGCAATGGGTGTGCGAATCGAGTCCCAATTTTGGGAATCACCTTCCTTCAGATTCCTTGGCTATGCCGACTCGGGGATGCTTCGTATGTCATGTGCACTGCCCTGTACATGATGGTGCTGTACGATCGAGCCCGTGTAGGCCCCACCACGAAAACTTCGGACGAAATCTCTATCATATGTTTGTTCTGGCTTATTCTGCAAGCCAATCCTTTGTTTTGTTTTGAGTTGTGGTATTCGAGTTGCTTCAATGTCAAGTGTTGATTCCATACCTTCCCCAAATGGTCTTCTCATATTTCTATGTGAATACTAATCCTTCTTGATAATCGAGATTGTCATGTCAATCCTTTTTAACCAGTGTGCTTCTCTTCAAGTGGATACGATCATTTCAACTTCCGCAAGATCAATGATCAGTTCTTCTCAACGGTGTTTGTTTCATCCGTCTCCAAGTTGCCTTTGTTTTTCCCACCCACCCACCCTTTTTCTTCGAGGACTCGGATTTCTTTATCAAATATCCATTTTATTATGGAGGTCCCTCCGTTCTATTTCCTTCATGTTCTTATCCGGTGATTCTCATGAAGTTACTAACGGAGTTTCTAGTTCATCATTCTTCGTTTCTTTTATCTTCTCCGGTGGTTTCAAGTCAAGCTTTTGGTGTTGATCATATCCCTTTCCTCGTTTTCAATGCTTTCTCATGCTGGTGCAATTCTCAATCTTTCACCTCTCGCTATTCAATTGTCCCGGAGTGCTCAAATTTTCTCAAAAGGTTCGTCTTGTCATTCAAGATTCTTTCAAGATCTTTCGAGGATGTTATCTCATTCAAGTCATTTAATTCAACCGATGCAACCTCTCTTTTAAATCATTTCAACGCTGTTTCTTTTGAGTGGGCCCTAACCCACAGGTCTATCCCCAGGATCTTACCTGACTCTTCTTATTTCCCGGAGATATCCTAAATTCCTTTTAAAGTTTGACGTAAGAATGATTCATCATCAGTCATATGTATTTCTCCTAGATCTTTCACAATTCTTTTCATCATTGGCTCGACCTCTTCATTTTGATTCTTCCGGAGTGTCTAAATAATTCTTGGTGATGTTTCTCATCATTTTGAAGACCGAAGAAGAGTTTCTCTTTAATCTTGCTCCATTCTCTTCAAGATTCATGATTCTAGCTTGTTGCCATCCTCTCGTAATTGTTTTGATCGTGAGAATTCTTTTCACCTATCCGGAGTAATTCAAGAGTCTTCTCAGTTTGTTATCCGGAGTCCATCAATTCAGGTTTATTCATTCTCAGCTGCCAGTTATCATTCTCCTATCTTGCTGGTGCATCAATCAAATATCCTCTAATCAGTTCTTGATCTCTTCGTTCTCATGTATCTAGTTTGTCTCAAGCACCTTCGTTCATTTGCTAATTCTTACCGGTGATGCACCCCTACTTCGATCATTTTCAATTCTTTCGGTGGTTCGCTCAAGTGTTCTCTTCCTTCTTCATCATATCAATTCATTCGTTGTTTCAATCCTACCGGTGGTCCATTAAGTTTATGTTATATCTCTTTTAATCCTTGATACGAGAATGAGTAGTATGCCAAATCCATTTTTTGTCATTAATTTAATTGGTGAAGGATAGGGATAATGTAATTCTTATTCTTGTTGCATCGACTGAACTCAATTCCCTATTCCGGAGGCTCATCAAATTCTTGATTTCTTTTGTTCATCTTTCTTTTCCCGGAGTTCCAAGTTCTCTCAATTATTTCACCATGGAGATTCATCTAAATCATTACAAGGCTTTACCTTGTGTTCTCAACTTCTCTTTCTTTTCGTTACCTTTTGTTTACCGGAGTTCTCATGAAGGTTCTACATGATGGTTCATCAAGGATTTATATTCCTTCTTGAAGTGTTCATCAAGATTCTTTTCCGAGGAGCTCAAGTTTTCTTCATCTTGCTATCCGGAGTGCAATTCTTTCAACCGTATCATTGGAGCTGGTATTATGTCATTCTTGATAATTTGAGTTCATGTTTCATGATTCACATGTTGTTAAGAATGAGGTATCTCAAATCCACCAACCTCTTCGTTGGAGTTATCTGGTGTCATGTTTCACCTAAAGCTTTCTCTAAGGATTGTTGCTATTTATGGTGCTTATAAATGACCCAAGTTCTTCTTTTACCCTCCCGGTGAAATATTTTCTCGTCTCCTTGTCTATATCAATACAATTCTTTTCCCGTGAGTGGCAGTTTGTCACCTCATAATTTGAGATGTATTCCATAAGACCATATCAAGCTTATTCTTTTCGTTGTTGGTTTTCCAACAACTCCGTTCTAGCACTTGTTGTAAGCGTGCTCCCTCAAGATCTTGTTTTCTCGTCGTTCATCCCATACCATTCTTACTTTTGTTCCGGAGGCTTTGTGATGTTGCTCTCTTCAACCCATCATCTTGGTTGTCAAGATCATGTTCAGTTCCTTCCATTATCACTCGAAGTGCTGCCCAAATTATACCATTCTTTTCCCCTCTATCTTGTTTTAACCGGAGTGTCATACGAATTTGTTCTTCCTTGTTCCTCTTCCCTACCGGAGTGCTTTCAACTTTGTTCTACTTCGTTGCATTCTTACTTTCAAGTTGTTCAACTTCTGAAGGTTCTTTGCTTTCACTCGTTTGTCAAAGGAGCAACTTAGTTTTACCTCTTCTCTTTCTCTTCCGTTTTCCCTCCGGTGCCATTCTAGATCTCGGGACGAGATCCTCTCGTAGTGGTGGAGTGTTGTAATGCCCCGAGACCGATGTGCCAGGTGTCGTCCAGTTATTCGTGGTTGTTGCCAGGTCATCTACTTGCGTGTTGCATCTTATCATGTCATCATGTGCATTGCATCATCATGTTTTCAAAACATGCATCCTTCCGGGTTCCCCAGTTTCGTCCGTTGTTCGTTCTGAGCCCAGACACACTTGCACGCGCCCGCGGCACGTCCGAAATATTATTTTATAAGTGGCCGGAAAATGTTCTCGGAATGGGTTGAAAGTTGGCTTGTGGTGTTGTTATGTTGTAGGTAGGCCGCCTGCGAAGTTTCATCGCATTCGGAGATTGTTTGACGCCCAAGCGATTTACTATAGCGGCAGTATAGCCGGTCTAACATCGGACATTTTCGGTCTCCGGAAAACAGTCGCCGGGCCTCCCTCTCTTCTCTTCTCTCAGCTCGAGACCGTCTACACAGCTCACTATCTACCGCCAGGTCCAACTTAACCTCTCTCATCAGCCCGCGGCCCTCCTCGTACGCGTCCGAAATTGTCCCGGACCCGACCCGGGCAGTCATCACCGTTGGATCCGGATCATCCCCAAACGTCTACAAAACGTCACCGTTTTCTTATTTGGACTTCCTAGCTATTTTATTCGCGATCGTTCGATTGCGATCGGAGGGACGATATACCCCTAAGTCAACCCACCTACTATATATATAGTCTATCCCTAGTCCATTTTGGACAACCCTAATTTTTAGGGATCCTCCCAGCCGCCGCCACTCTCTCATCGGGTTCTTCCCCGATCCAGATCCACCTCGTTTTCTGCAGCCAACCAACCCGCGCCGCTCGCTGATTTTCCTCGTGCCTGAGGCCCCCAAGTCACTCCTCGCCAGCAATTAGTAGGAACGTCGCGTCCCCCTCCTCTGGATCTTCCCGTGTCTTTTCTTTCCCCTTGTCCCTCGCTCATATCTCTCTCTGTTTCTCTGTAGCAGCAGTCGCCGTCAAGCTCCTGCAGGTCACCGTCGCGCCAGCCCGTCCTGTCTGGCAAGCCTTGGTGCCGCCACCCACCGGACCCGGCTGCCTCGCCTCCAATTCTTCCGTCCTTGGCGAGATCTGCCGCATCCCCGTTGAAGTGGTCCTCCAGCGCCTCCTGCCTCCTCATCCTCGCCAGAACCATCTCCGCGCCGCTGCTTCGTCGGAGAGACAACACCGAGGCCCTCCTCTCCTTCTGATCTGGCGCCGTCCCACGGAGCTTGCCGCTGCCTCCCCGTCGTCGTCGCATCGCTAGAGACCCGAGGCCACGGTTGTCCTCTGCTCCCCAACGAGGCACCGGCTGCCGGATCCGAACCGAGCTGCTGCCCTCGCCCGCTCCCACGTCCGGTCGCCGCCGTCCTTACCCTGTTGACCTCGCCGGAGGCCTGCTGCGTCCGCCTAGGTTCGTCTCGCGCCAAGCCTGCCACTGCAGTTCTTGCCGCTTGCTTCCTCTACTTCGAACGAGAAGACTAGCGTTGCGCCCACTTCCTCTGAATCAAAGACGAGCGCAGCCGCTCGCCCCGTTGACTGCGCCTCGCGTAAGCGCGCGCCTGGGCTGCCACCCCTCCAACGCCTGTAGATCCGGCCCAGCTCCAGCGCAAGGGAGGTCCCAGCTCCGCGTGGGCCACCGCAGCACCCGAGGCCTGGATCTGCCTCCACCGGTCTCCTCTTCATGGCCCAGCCGCAAGCCGGCCTGCCTGTGTCCCTCACCACCGACCGGGCCGAGGCCCATGGGTGAGCCGCCCCCTCTCCTTTTGCACTATTGACCCATGTGCAGTTTCGGCCCATAGCCTTTTTTCCCAGATCTGCGATTTAACGATTTTTCCAGAGATTGCCAGTTTTGCAGAAACACCCTTGCACTTCATGCATATAATAACTCTCAAACCGTGCATCGGTTCAAAATAATTTATATATGAAACTTGTTTAAAATTATGTGTAGATTAATAATATGTCAATTTCTTGCCATGTTAAAATGTTTAAAATGTTGTTTGTTTAAATTTGCTTAAATTACTTGCTAAAATGATTTAATTCATAACTAATTAACCGTAGCTCGGATTTAAATAATCTTTATATGTAAATGGGGTAGAATTTTCCCTAGTTTATCATGGTGACATCACTTTGCATGTTTAACAACTTTAAATTATGTTTAGGGCAGAACAGTACCAAACCTAATATATGCATATGAGGAGTTTCCGGAATTGTTGTTCGTTGCTTCCAGCCTCATTTAAACTTGACTAGATAGGTAGTTTTACTTTTCTTCACTCCCATGCCATGTTAATCAACATTTAATATTGTTGGGTACCTAAACGAGATCGAACTAAATAACTTATCGTGGTGTTTCGTCAATATGCACCGTTGCATATTGAGCTCCACTTAATTTGTAGGATTGCTTGTGCACTTTGCCATGCCATGCATATTAAACCGGACATGCATCATAATTGTTTGCCCATCATGCCATGTTTATGTGGTGGTTGTTTACTATGTTGTGTGCTTCTTTCCGGTGTTTGCTTCTTCGGGTTGGATTCAATAACGTCGCGTTTGTGAGGATCCGTTCGACTACGTCCGTTTGTCTTCTTCATGGACTCGTTCTTCTTCCTTGCGGGATTTCAGGCAAGATGACCATACCCTCGAAATCACTTCTATCTTTGCTTTGCTTAGTTGCTCGCTCTTTTGCTATGCCTATGCTGCAATACCTACCACTTGCTTATCATGCCACCCATATTGTTGAACCAAGCCTCTAACCCACCTTGTCCTAGCAAACCGTTGTTTGGCTATGTAACCGCTTGCTCAGCCCCTCTTATAGCGTTGTTAGTTGCAGGTGAAGATTGAAGTTTGTTCCTTGTTGGAACACGGAGATGTTGTTCCTTGTTGGAACATGTTTATTTGTTGGGATATCACAATATATCTTATTTAATTAATGCATCTATATACTTGGTAAAGGGTGGAAGGCTCGGCCTTATGCCTGGTGTTTTGTTCCACTCTTGCCGCCCTAGTTTCCGTCATATCGGTGTTATGATCCCGGATTTTGTGTTCCTTACGCGGTTGGGTAATAATGGGAACCCCTTGACAGTTCGCCTTAAGTAAAGCTCTTCCAGCAATGCCCAACTTTGGTTTTACCATTCGCCACCTAGCCTTTTTTCCCTTGGGTTTCGCAGACTCAAGGGTCATCATTATTTTACCCCCCCCCCGGGCCAGTGCTCCTCTGAGTGTTGGTCCAAACTAGAGTCCTGTGCAGCGCCCCCTCGAGGAAACTCGAGGTTTGGTTTTAGTTGTATGGAGCGCTCATCTGAGTGTGCCCTGAGAAAGAGATATGTGCAGCCCCTATCGTGATTTGTCGGCACATTTGGGTGGTGTTGCTGGTTTAGTTTTACCCTGTCGAAATGTCTTGTTGTACCGGGATACCGAGTCTGATCGGAACGTCTCGGGAGGAGGTCTATTCCTTCATTGACCGTGAGAGCTTGTGATGGGCTAAGTTGGGACACCCCTGCAGGGATTTGAACTTTTGAAAGCCGTGCCCGCGGTTATGGGCAGATGGGAATTTGTTAACGTCCTATTGTAGAAAACCTGAAGTTGACCTTAATTAAAATGCATCAACCGCGTGCGTAACCGTGATGGTCTCTTCTCGGCGGAGTCCGGGAAGTGAACACGGTGTTGGAGTTATGCTTGACGTAGGTTGTCTAGGATCACTTCTTGATCATACTTTTATCGACCGTGCTTTGCCTTCTCTTCTCGCTCTCATTTGCGTATGTTAGCCACCATATATGCTAGTCGCTTGCTGCAGCTCCACCTCATACCTTTACCTTACCCATAAGCTTAAATAGTCTTGATCGCGAGGGTGCGAGATTGCTGAGTCCCCGTGACTCACAGATACTTCCAAAACCAGCTTGCAGGTGCCGATGAGACCGTGCAGATGACGCAACCAAGCTTAGGAGGAGCTAGATGAAGATCTTGTCCTTTGTGTTGTTTCGTTCTAGTTGAT
Source organism: Triticum urartu (assembly GCF_056163025.1). Lineage (NCBI taxonomy): Eukaryota > Viridiplantae > Streptophyta > Magnoliopsida > Poales > Poaceae > Triticum > Triticum urartu. The sequence goes on from NC_141877.1 coordinate 280,190,500, forward strand.
CAGTAGTGGAGCCCAGTTGGGGTCGATCGGGGACCTTTGTCGCATTTGGGGTTATTCTTTTATTTTGGTTCCGTAGTCGGACCTTGATTGTATTTGGATGATGTAATGCTTTATTCATGTAATCGTGTGAAGTGGCGATTGTAAGCCAACTATGTATCTCTTTCCCTTATGTATTACATGGGTCGTGTGAAGATTACCTCACTTGCGACATTGCTTTCAATGCGGTTATGCCTCTAAGTCGTGCCTCGACACGTGGGAGATATAGCCGCATCGAGGGCGTTACACTTTGCCAGCATTGCCATGCCGTCGTTTTATCGCCCATCAGGCAATGGGTGTGCGAATCGAGTCCCAATTTGGGAATCACCTTCCTTCAGATTGCTACAACAAATAAACCAGGTGCTATTAATCCCAGTATTTTTTGCTTGTTTGGGTTCATTTTTCCCAATGAATTATTACTCTGGTTTGTCCATCATATGTACACAGGTCTATCGAATGGTGGCCGCATTAACGACAGTCGCATGGTGGTTCGGTCAGTTTCCGTACATAGTTCGGCGAACGCCGCATCCGGAGCTCGGACCGACCTGCGAATTCAGGCTTTGCCATGCCTTTACCGCATCACGCCGATGCCCTACATCGACATTGACTTCGGCGCCAGGCCATATTTCTTTTATTACTCACTTTGCATAAATTATTTATTATGCAACACATTTTTTTAATTATCATTATTACTATTATCTCCGGTTTGCACTATTTTTTGTGCACAAGAAAATGATCCGGGGACTTCGGCGTCAATCTGCCGGTCTGCATTGACCGTGCTATGTCACCACTTCGGCGTGTCGAGCTCTCCGCTCCACCACCTCAGGACCAGCTTGGGGGATGGAACCTTGCCCCGCATCAAGCTCGGACCGCGTCATCTATACCGAACACATTAACCAGCTAAGTCGCTTTCATGCTCAAAGCTTTAATTTCTAACTTGTGTTCGGTTCGACCAAGCATTGTACTTTTTTGGAAAAAAGTTGCTTGTAAAAAATTTCCTTGTCCAAACTTTGTTTGTGACACACAAATTCAAGGACCCAATTCACTTGGGGGCTTCATTTATGAAGCTTTTCCTCTTGCATATGATTATACTTGTACGGCTTCGTTCCTTGTTCGTGTATTATGCCACAATATGCACCATATTGACTTAAGCGATTTGCAAGCTGGGTTGCCTCACTCCTGTGTTTACCCCTACGTTCCTGATTGTTCGGCTAGGGAGTAAAGGGAGCACCTCTGCGATTGTCACGATCGGGTCACCCGAGCCAGACCTCAGACTGGGTGAAGCCGAAAGCTAGCGCTCTTATAGTTATTCAATGATGGTTGGCACACAACGGAACTCATGAGTACAAAAAATCTATTGCACAAGTCTCATAATAACAATGAGCACCGAAGAAAGGTATCGGTGGGGGTACTATTTTCTTCGAAGATGCTTCTTACTCTTCGTAGTAATATAGCATAAGTTCCCTGAGCGCGCTTTGTCTGTTACGGCCTTATGGCCTGATTGCCTGGTTATTGGAAACACCGTCGATATTCTCGACCGATGGAGTACATAACATTTTTCGGTCCTTGACCGAAGAGGGAGAAGCCGACGGTCGGTTAAGACGCGTTTAAAGTTCGGTTGAACATAGATATGATATAAGTACTTCGATACATACAATCATTCTCCTACCCAAGTCACTTGGGGGCTCTTAAGTTTATTTGAGCCGTCTTATAATAAGTGTTCTTCTTCTTAGTCGTTGCAAAGTTTTATTATTATTATTTATCACTCCTTTTTTCGACACGAGTGTGCGGTCACTAGCCGGAGAGCCTAATTTCTCTCTCAAAGCCGCTAGAGTTTAGTTTGCTAAACTGGCCTGATGAGAAGTACTCTGCCCTCGGGATAGGAGGTTGAAGCCGTAGGCTGACCCGCTCTAAGTCTTGAGATAGGATGTATCATGTTTTTACTGACGTTTCTTGGTTTTCCAAGCTTTTTGGCACTTTTAAACTATTTGTGCTTTTCCAGCATTAGTCTCGCAGTGCAACGCCAGACACCTTTTAGGGATTCGGCAAAAACATTCTCAGATATTGCTATATATGCATCGGTTTCGAATTGTGTCTTCGGTCAATAGTTGGGTTGCCCGGCTCCTGCACTTGCTTCCTACCTTCCGTTTTGTTCGGCTAGGCGTGCAAAGGGAGAACCACTGCAATTGTGCTTCCAGCTCACATGGTTAAGCACCTCAGTGGAGAAAGCCGAAAACTGACTGTCACAATAAGCGTAAACTGGTCAGCGATCTGATGACTATGTTAAATAACAGGCCGTTCATAACATTGGCCGAAGTGTTTACGGCTTGACCCCGACTGTCGCCGAACACTACCGGGGGCTATTAACTGGCCTCCCAAACTAAATCCTCGATATTTTGCTCTTACATTAGAGCTGAGGTTTAATGATCATGCTTAGCACGACAACCCAAAGAAAGGAACCGATAGCGGGACTATTTTCTTTGGAAGACATTTCTACTGTTAAACAGTAATATAACATATCTCTCTGCGTACCTTTGTTTATAAAACCGTATGGCCAAATTGCCTTGTTTGTTGTAAATCTTTGCCCTCATAAAGGCTTTATAAAGTAGGACAAACACTCCTCGGCTACTGGCCGAGGAGGTGGAAGCCGATGGTCGGTCAACAAAGTTTTGTACAATGCGGATCTGAGCATTAATGACGTAAAGTACTTGGATACATAGAGTCATTACACATAATTTGTGATTTTACTATGGATATTGATCCTTAATTCGGCCACCCGTGCCCGCATTAAGGCTCGGGGGCTACTGGGCTTCGGGCTTATTATTTAGAAATATTAAAGGGGCACATCGATCCCCTGATCTGGTGTTGCCACCCGACCAGTGTCTCGGGGGCTACTGCATTGCTTGTCCAATGCAGAAAATTTTATGTGCAATATAGTTTCCGAGGAGATTTTGATCCTCGGGTTGGTTGGCCGCACCCAACCTGAGTCTCGAGGACTAAGCATGCCGCTTTTAGTGTCCCGAAGTATTCTGCCGAGCTAGGACTTGATCCTCAGGCCGATTTTGCAAATCAACCTGAGTCTCAGCGGCTACTGGGATCAGCAGTCTTACATCATCCTTCATGTGCATCTCGGGTTTTACACCGATACACACCTTGAGGGCTACTGGCTATATATCTCGGCAGAGAATAAGTTGCACCAACAAAAAATATTCACAAAAATCGGCCCACATTCGGGGTGGTGCACCACCTTGGAAGCAGTCCGGCATAAAGCTCGGGCGCTAGTGGCTGGCTCCATAGAGGGCATTTCCGGCATTAAGCTCGGCTAAACTCCTTCAACTTTTTTGAACCAAGGTGATATGACACCTCGGATATAGTCCGGCGTTGGAGCTGGGACACTGTTCGGCGTTGGAGCTCGGATACATTCCGGCGTTAGAGCTGGGAAGCGGTCCGGCGTTGGTGCTCGGCTGCAAAAGATACCTCGAATGCAGTCCGGCGTTGGAGCTCGGACGCAAGAGGACGCTGCCGCCCGGGAACAACTTCAAACCCGAGGTGTGGCATAAAAATAACAAGGCATTGATAAAGGCCAGAAACTTAAAGGGGCTCCTCGGATACCCGACGTGTAAACTCGCCGAATGCATTTCGGCGATCCTCAAGATCGAAGATGAGAAGATTTGTTGAACCAGTTTTCAAGACCGTCAACCGAAGATGAAGAACAGTTCGGAAGAATCGAGGAGCATCCCTAACTTGAAGACCGGTTCAGGGGGCTACTGACGGTGTCCTGGACTAGGGGGTACTCACCACGTCATCTCCCGATCTATTAGATTCGGCCGAGGACCCCTGTGGCCGTATACTCATGGGCCAGTTCGGACAGCTGCCGCATACAAGGAATATTCCACAAGACTTGGCGATCAAGACAAGGACTCCTCCCCACCGGCGTATTCGGCTAGGACTCTTGTTATCCTAGGCCTCTGGTGCATTATATAAACCGAGGCTAGGCTAGTCGATAGATGATATATACAACAATCATACCATAGGCTAGCTTCTAGGGTTTAGCCTCCCTGATCTCGTGGTAGATCTACTCTTGTACTACCCATATCATCAATATTAATCAAGCAGGACATAGGGTTTTACCTCCATCAAGAGGGCCCGAACCTGGGTAAAACATCGTGTTCCCTGCCTCCTGTTACCATCTGGCCTAGACGCGCAGTTCGGGACCCCCTACCCGAGATCCGCCGGTTTTGACACCGACAGTGTCCTACACCATCAATTGAAGACCCTGACTACTCATCATCTGCTCCAACGGGTGTTGCACGAGTCATTGATGAGTAGGAGGACGCCACTTCACCCACTATGGCTTCATTGCATCAAGATGTTCAATCTGGCCCGACTGCTCCACCCAACTCCAACATCGACCCGGCTTCCCCCAACATCTTCACCAACACCTCCGGGGAACGCTTAGACACCATATGTCTTCATTCCTTTTTGTCCATTCGATGAAAAAAGGGGGAGAAGCATATGAGTTGATAGTCTTCAAGCAGGTCTATATGGGCCGGGTGCTATATTTTTTGCTAAGTCTTGCAACTCTCGCTCATGTATTATTGTTTTTGAGTTGTAACACTTAAGTCTAGATGGGACATCTGCTACATTTTCTGCTACTTCATTATGCGTGGTTGAATTCCTATCTTAGGCGCATGAAATCATTCTGCAGACGCCCATTTTTCATTGTGCATGTCATTCTCTTCAATACATTTTTGTATGCATGATGATTTGACTTCATGAACAAAAGGAGATCTCCATAAAGCAAAACCTGCAATGTGCATTTGCATTCAAAGGCAAATTACTTATATGCACATCTTTAGGGGGAGCCCTTTCAACTTCATGAAGCCAATGACCACGTACTTTAACTTTCATATATTTTTATCCCCGTTGAAAACTGCAACCAGTTTGTCATCAATCACCAAAAAGGGGGAGATTGTAAGTGCATCTAGTGCCACCCCTAGTTGGTTTTGGAGTATTGATGACAAACATGGTTGAGGGACTAATGTGCTTGTGAGATTCACAGGAAAACACAGGTAGAAGGCCCCCATCGATTTGGTTCACCAATCAGAGATGACCCCTAAAAATGTATGAAGACATTGAAGACAATGGTGGTTCATGAAGACATTCATGCTGAAGATAATGACGTGTGAAGACATTCACTTGAAGTCAATGGAGTGTGAAGACATAGTTTGTTTCACAGTTTCATTTTCTTCTTTCTTGAGTCATAGGAACCACCGAACTATCAAGTGGGGTTCAAGTGAACAGAGTCATTAAACTAACGTGATGCTCAACCCAAATCCTATGTCTTCGAGTGAAGACAATGAGAGAAAATCTTATCCTATGTTGGATAAGTCAGCTTTGCTTGTAGCCCAAGTCAAGCTGCCGCATTTGTTTGAAATCCGGTCGTTGGACACATGTCGGTTCCTTAGTGACCCAAGTTCATTTTGTACATATCATGTCAGGTTGCCTCATGTCTATAAATATCCCACCCCCTACACCACAAATTGGTGGCTGCTCAGAGTTAGTGCGCAGATTTTGTCGATTGAGAGCAACCCACCTCCGAAGCCTTTGAGAGAATGAATCCTTGCGAGGACAAAACCCAAAACACCCAAAGCCCAAAGAGTGTTGGCATCACTGAAGTCTATCCACATGATCTGAAGACTTATTACACTTGAAGACTGTGATCTTCCAGTCGGTTAGACGTCGCGTTCTGAGGATCCAAGAGTCATTGTGGATCGCCAGTGAATGAAGTCTGTGAAGGTTTGGAAGTTGCTACCTCTTGAGAATGCGTTGGTTTTCCCTTGAAGAGGAAAGGGTGATGCAGCAAAGTAGCGTAAGTATTTCCCTCAGTTTTTGAGAACCAAGGTATCAATCCAGTAGGAGACAACACACAAGTCACCTAGTACCTACACAAATAATCAAGAACCTCGCAACCAATGCAATAAAGGGGTTGTCAATCCCTTCACGGTCACTTGCGAAAGTGAGATCTGATAGAGATAGTAAGATAAATATTTTTGGTATTTTGTTGTATAGATTGGAAAATAAAGATTGCAAAATAGTAAACGAGATGCGATAATAAAAGAGACGCAATATGATAAGAAAGAGACCGGGGGGCCATAGGTTTCACTAGTGGCTTCTCTCATGATAGCATGTATTACGGTGGGTGAAAAAATTACTGCCGAGCAATTGATAGAGAGGTGCATAGTTATGAAGATATCTAAGGAAATGATCATGAATATAGGCATCACGTCCATGTCAAGTAGATCGAAACGATTCTGCATCTACTACTATTACTCCACACATCAACCGCTATCAAACTTGCATCTAGAGTATTAAGTTCATCAGAACAGGGTAACGCTTTAAGCAAGATGACATGATGTAGAGGGATAAACTCAAGCAATATGATATAAACCCCATATTTTTATCCTCGATGGTAACAATACAATACGTGCCTTGCTGCCCCTACTGTCACTAGGAAAGGACACCGCAAGATTGAACCCAAAGCTAAACACTTCTCCCATTGCAAGAAAGATCAATCTAGTAGGCCAAACTAAACCAATAATTCGAAGAGACTTGCAAAGATATCAAATCATGCAAATAAGAATTCAGAGATGAACCAAATAATATTCATAGATAATCAAGTACATAAACCCACAATTCATCGGATCTTGGCAAACACACCGCAAAAGAGTATTACATCGAATAGATCTCCAAGAACATCGAGGAGAAATTTGTATTGAAGATCAAAGAGAGAGAAGAAGCCATCTAGCTAATAACTATGGACCCAAAGGTCTATGGTAAACTACTCACGCTTCATCGGAGAGGCTATGGTGTTGATGTAGAAGCCCTCCGTGATGGATTCCCCCTCCGGCAGTTCGCCGGAAAAGGCCCCAAGATGGGATCTCATGGGTACAGAAGGTTGCAGCGGTGGAAAAGTGGTTTTGTGCCTCCCCTGGTGTTTTTAGGGTATAAGAGTATATATAGGCGAAAGAAGTACGTCGGTGGAGCTTCGTGGGGCTCACGAGGGTGGGGGCGCGCCTACCCCCCTGGGCGCGCCCTCCTATCTCGTGGCCGCCTCACAGAGCTCCAGACTTCCACTCCAAGTCTCCTGGTTTGCTTCCGGTCCAAGAAAGATCATCGCAAAGGTTTCATTCCGTTTGAATTCCGTTTGGTATTCCTTTTCTGCGAAACACTGAAATAGGCAAAAAAACAGAAACTGGCACTGGACTTGCAATCATGTTCAAATCACAAAGCATTGAGACAGACATTAAGTTGAAACCAAGGGATTTAACAAGCATCACTTTATCCATGTGCTGATCCTTTGAGATTGCAACTCTACCTAGACCCAATACCTTGCTTTTACCAGTGTCAGCAAATGTGATGTGACTCTTGTCAGATGGACGTAAGGTTGAGTCCATGAGAAGACTTTGATCACCAGTCATATGATTAGTGCATCCGCTGTCCATAATCCATTCTGAGGCAGCTGGTGTCATACCCTACAATGCAGTTAGGGGGATAGGCTTCACGAAGAGTATTGTGAAGCATAAATATTTGACGAGAAAGTGGATTATGAAAGCTCAGATCCAGGTTAGGACTGATAGGTTAAATGTGAAGCGACTCAGGAGCGAAATACATAATAAGACCATTTGGGCATTTTATCTTGCGCCCCACAAGATGTTTTAGGTCCCCAGCAATAGCATCTGATGCCTTTGATTTCTGGCTGGAGACCTTTCCCTGCAAAAGAGAGTTAAGTCTTCTTAACCACCCACATCTTCAGGGGTGGCTTCGAAGCAATGAGTCTAAGTGCAGCATCTGAGAACTTTGGCTTTGGGGCCCTATAAAATAGCATTGCAGGAGGCGAATAGTACTCATATGAATAAGCAGAGTAGTTCTTAGTCTTATGAACATAGTGGTTTGATGATCCGCGCTCATATTCATAAGTTTGAGTATGATTTTCCTGCAAAACATTGGTGTTAGGGTGACTTAGGTGAGTCATGTGTCCGTATGAAGCCTTTGGACCATATGAAGCCTTTGGTCTAGGGTTTGTCTTCTTCCCTTGTGGTGTCATGATGACATTCACAGGAAGATTCTCCAGACAGCTTTTGGGCACCCAGATTTTCTTCATAGTGGCCCATTCCTGAAGTTAGTACCAATATACCTCGCAAACACTTCACCATTCTGATTCTTAAATAGTTTATAGTTTGCATCAAAGGATTCATCAATGATAATAGGGTTAGCACAAGTGAAGCTACATAGGGTGGATGGATCCACTAAAGGTTCCTTTGCAGCAACCCATGTGGTTTTGGGGTACTGCTCAGGCTTCCAGTAAGAACCATCAACATTCATTTTCCTCTCGAACCCAACACCCTCTTTCCTAGGGTTTTGGTTCAGAATCTGCTTTTTGAGGACATCACATAGTGTCTGATGCCCTTTGAGACTTTTGTACATCCCTGTCTCAAGAAATGTCTTCAACCTAGCATTTTCATCAGCAATAACAGTGGCATCCTCAGTAGAGGGGTTAGTTACCACATTAACAGTTGAAGATATTGCAACAGTAGCAGCAGTAGAACATTCAGCAATAGAAGTAGGGTTATCACGTTCAAGGCATTTTGGACATGGTGGTTTAAATCCTTCCTGAGCGGGACTGATCTGTTGAGCACGAAGTGACTCGTTTTCTTTTTGAAGATCTTCATGAGCTGCTCTCAATTTCTCAAGTTCTTGCTTCCTTTGAAGATAATCATAGGAAAGCTTTTCAGGAGTCATTGAGAGTGTTTCATGACGACTTTCAAGTTCCTCATACTTAACATGAAGATTTTTTATGTCTTCAATTACAGACTGAGATCGGGTCATTTCTGCGTCCAACAGGTCATCGCTTTTGTCTAACAATTTTTGAATATGTTCCATAGCTTTCTGTTGTTCAGTTGCAATTTTAGCAAGTGTTTTGTAGCTGGGTTTGGATTCACAATCAGAGTCATCTTCACTTGATGTTGTAAATTAAGCATCGCGTGAGTTTACCTTGGCACTGCGTGCCATGAAGCAGTAGGTGGGAGCGGAGTCGTCCTTGTCATTAGCATCGGCGTAGGTGACGGAGCCATTGTCTTCAATGTTGAAGATGGACTTGGAAACGTAGGCTGTAGCTAGAGCCATACTTGCAACGCCAGAGTCGGACTCCTCCTCAGAAGCAGACTCCTCCTCTGAATCCATCTCCTTGCCAACAAAAGCACGAGCCTTGCTAGATGAGCTCTTCTTGTGTGATGAAGACTTTGATGAAGACTTGGAAGAAGACTTTGAGGATTTCTTCTTCTTGTCATCAGAATCATATTCCTTGCTCTTCTTCTTCTTGTTGTTTTCATTGTCCCACTACAGACACTCAGAGATGTAGTGACCAGGTTTCTTGCACTTGTGGCATGTTCTCTTCTTGTGATCATGAGTAGAGGCTTCATCATTTCTCGAGCTGGATCGTGAATACTTTCTGAAGCCTTTCTTCTTGGTGAATTTTTGGAACTTCTTCACAAGCATAGCAAGCTCCTTTCCAATGTATTCAGGATCATCAGAACTGCAGTCAAATTCTTCTCCAGATGAGGAAATAGCCTTTGCCTTCAAAGCGCGAGTTCGGCCATAGTTGGGACCATAGATATCTCTTTTCTCAGAGAGCTGAAACTCATGTGTGTTGAGCCTCTCAAGTATGTCAGACGGATCGAGTGTCTTGAAGTCATGGCGTTCTTGAATCATCGGGGCTAGGGTGTCAAATGAGTTGTCAAGTGATCTCAGGAGTGTCTTGACGATTTCATGCCTGGTGATCTCAGTGGCGCTGAGTGCATGAAGCTCATTTGTGATGTCAGTGAGGCGATCAAATGTGAGCTGAACGTTCTCATTGTCATTTCTCTTGAAGCGGTTGAAGAGGTTGCGAAGGACACTGATCCTTTGATCTCTCTGGGTTGAGACGCCTTTGTTGACCTTGGAGAGCCAGTCCTAGACTAGCTTAGATGTTTCCAGAGCACTCACACGGCCATACTGTCATTTGGTCAGTTGACCACAGATGATGTTCTTGGCAGTAGAATCCAGTTGAACGAACTTCTTGACATCAACAGGGGTGACACCTTCACCAGATTTGGGAACGCCGTTCTTGAAGACATACCATAGATCGACATCAATGGCTTCAAGATGCATGCGCATCTTATTCTTCCAGCAAGGGTAATCAGTGCCATCGAAGACAGGGCACGCAGCGGAGACTTTGATTATCCCTGCAGTCGACATAGCTAAAACTCCAGGTGGTTAAACCGAATCACACAGAACAAGGGAGTACCTTGCTCTGATACCAATTAAAGTGCTAGTTATCGACTAGAGGGGGGGTGAATAGGCGATTTTTATGATAGTATTCAAAACATGGAAGTTTCGAAGACAAACGATAGAAATGAACCTATTAACATGTAGCAGAAGGTGGACTACACTAGGCAAGCCATAGTCAAGTATTCAATGAAGTGAAAGCACGAAGACTATTAGCAGCTAGGAAGTATGGATCAAGATGGAAGAAGGTATGAAGCCAATCAGAACAATAGTCACACAGTGAAGTCAAATAGATAATGCAAACAGGCAATGACTTCACGAAGACAAACTGTAAGTAAAGAGAAGGAGGAGATAGAACCAGTTGCTTGGTGAGGAAGGTTATTTGTTGGACCAGTTCCAGTTGTTGTGACAACTGTACGTCTGGTTAGGGAGGCTGAGATTCAATTCAGGACACTTAGTCCTCGCCCAATTAATCAGGTAAGTCTTCAACGTAGACTTCCAAACCTTCACAGACATCGTTCATCGGCGATCCACAATGACTCTTGGATTCTCAGAACACGACGCCTAACCGGCTGGAGGATTCACAGTCCTCAAGTGTAACAAGTCTTCAGATCACGCAGACAGAAAGACTTCATTGATGCCTAACCCTCTTTGGCTCTGGGTGTTTAGGGCTTTTTCCTCGCAAGGATTTCTCTCTCAAAGGCTTCAAGGTGGGTTGCTCTCAAACGACAAAAGTCGTGCACTAACTCTAAGCAACCACCAATTTATGGTGTAGGGGTGGGCTATTTATAGCCACTAGGCAACCCGACCTGATTTGTCTGAAATGACCCTGGGTCACTAAGGAACTGACACGTGTTCGAACGGTCAGATTTCAAACACGCGCGGCAGCTTGACTTGGGCTACAAGTAAAGCTGACTTATCCAGCTCTGGATAAAGATTTGCTCTAATTTTCTTCGCTCGAAGACATAGGATTTGGTTGAGCATCACTTTAGTCACTCTGACTTTGTTCACTTGGACCCCACTTAACAGTACGGTGGTTCCTATGACTCAACAAAGAAGAAAATGAAACTATGAAACAACTATGTCTTCGCGCTCCAAAGACTTCATGCGATGTCTTCTCATGTCATAGTCTTCAATGTGAATATCTTCACATACCACCATTTTCTTCAATGTCTTCACACATATTTAGGGGTCATCTCCGGTAGGTAAACCGGATCAATGAGGGACTACTAACTGTGTTATCCTGCAATTCTCACAAACACATTAGTCCCTCAACCAGATTTGTCGTCAATACTCCAAAACCAACTAGAGGTGGCACTAGATGCACTTACACCATCATCCTTTCCTCACTTGGGACAATGCTCTAATAATGATGATCATCACACTTTTATTTACTTACAACTCAAGAATTACAACTCGATGCTTAGAACAAAGTATGACTCTATATGAATGCCTCCGGCGGTGTACCGGGATGTGCAATGACTCATGAGTGACATGTATGAAAGAATTATGAACGGCGGCTTTGCCACAAATACGATGTCAACTACATGATCATGCAAAGCAATATGACAATGATGGAGCGTGTCATAATAAATGGAACGGTGGAAAGTTGCACGGCAATATATCTTGGAATGGCTATGGAAATGCCATAATAGGTAGGTATGGTGGCTGTTTTGAGGATAGTAAATGGTGGGTGTATGGTACCGTCGAAAGTTGCACGGTACTAGAGAGGCTAGCAATGGTGGAAGGGTGAGAGTGCGTATAATCCATGGACTCAACATCAGTCATGAAGAACTCATATACTTATTGCAAAAATCTACAAGTCATCAAAAACCAAGCACTACGCGCATGCTCCTAGGGGATAGATTGGTAGGAAAGACCATCGCTCGTCCCGACCGCCACTCATAAGGAAGAGAATCAAAGAAATACCTGATGCTTCAAATTTGTTACACAACGGTTACCATACGTGCATGCTACGGGACTTGCAAACCTCAACACAAGTATTTCTCAAATTCACAACTACTCGACTAGCATGACTCTAATATCACCATCCTCATGTCTCAAAACAATCATCAAGTATCAAACTTCTCCTACTTTATATGAAAGTTTTTTTATACCCATCTTGGATGCCCATCATATTAGGCCTAGTTTTATAACCTAAGAAAATTACCATGCTGTTCTAAAAGACTCTCAAAATAATATAAGTTAAGCATGAGAGATAAATAATTTCTATAAAATAAAACCACCACTGTGCTCTAAAAAGATATAAGTGAAGCACTAGAGCAAAACTGTATAGCTCAAAAGATATAAGTGAAGCACATAGAGTATTCTAATAAATTCCGATTCATGCGTACCTCTCCCAAAAGGTGTGTACAGCAAGGATAATTGTGGTAAACTAAAACTCAAAGACTCAAATCATACAAGACGCTCCAAGCAGAACACATATCATGTGGTGAATAAAAATATAGCCTCAAGTAAAGTTACCGATGGACGAAGACGAAAAAGGGGATGCCTTCTGGGGCTTCCCCAAGCTTAGGCTTTTGGTTGTCCTTGAATTTTACCTTGGGGTGCCTTGGGCATCCCCAAGCTTAGACTCTTGCCAATCCTTGTTCCAAAACCCATAAAATCTTTACCCAAAAACTTGAAAACTTCACAACACAAAACTCAACAGAAAATTTCGTGAGCTCCGTTAGTATAAGAAAATAAACCACGACCTTAAGTTACTGTAATTAACTCATTCTTTATTTACATTGGTGTTAAACCTACTGTATTCTGACTTGTCTATGGTTCATACCCCCCGATACTAGCCATAGATGCATCAAAATAAGCAAACAACACGCGAAAAACAGAATCTGTCAAAAACATAACAGTCTGTAGCAATCTGAAGGTTTCGAATACTTCTGTAACTCCAAAAATTCTTAAAAATTAGGATGACCAGGAAATTTTTTATATTGATCTACAGCAGTTGGAATTGGTATTTTATCGCTCTCTGGTAAAAACTGAAAATTATTTTCGTAATTGCAGACTTTCTTTTTTTATCAGCAAGATCAAACAACAATCACCCTAGAAGATCCTAAAGGCTTTACTTGGCACAAACACTAATTAAACACATAAAAAACACAATCCTAACAGAGGCTAGATAAATTATTTATTACTAAGCAGGAACAAAAAGTAAAGAACAAAAATAGAATTGGGTGCCTCCCAACAAGAGCTATCATTTAACGCCCCTAGCTATGCATAAAAGCAAGAATAGATCTAGGTATTGTCATCTTTGGTATGCAATCCATAAGTGGCTCTCATAATAGATTCATAAGGTAATTTAATTTTATTCTAGGAAAGTGTTCCATGCCTTTCCTTAAAGGAAATTGGAATCTAATACTTTCTTCTTTCATGTCAATAATCGCACCAATCGTTCTAAGGAAAGGTCTACCAAGAATAATAGGACATGTAGGATTCCAATATATATCAAGAACAATGAAATCTACGGGCACATAATTCCTATTTGCAACAATAAGAACATCATTAATCCTCCCCATAGGTTTCTTAATGGTGGAATCCGCAAGATGCAAATTTAAAGAACAATCATCAAATTCACGGAAACCTAGCACATCACACAAAGTTTTTGGAATCATGGAAACACTAACACCCAAATCACATAAAGCATAGCATTCATAATATTTAATCTTAATTTTAATAATAGGTGCTACCTCTTGAGCACTGCGTTGTATTTCCCCGAAGAGGAAAGGATGATGCAGCAAAGTAGCGTAAGTATTTCCCTCAGTTTTTGAGAACCAAGGTATCAATCCAGTAGGAGGCTACGCGCGAGTCCCTCGTACCTACACAAAAACAATAGCTCAACGCAACCAACGCGCTTAGGGGTTGTCAATCCCTTCACGGTCACTTACAAAAGTGAGATCTGATAGAGATGATAGATAATATTTTTGGTATTTTGGGTATAGAGATGCAAAGTAAAAAGTAAAAGGGCAAAGTAAGAAGCAAAGCAATAATAAAGTGATGGAGATTGATATGATGAGAAAGAGACCTGGGGGCCATACGTTTCACTAGTGGCTTCTCTCAAGAGCATAAGTATTCTACGGTGGGTGAACAAATTACTGGTGAGCAATTGACAGAATTGAGCATAGTTATGAGAATATCTAGGTATGATCATGTATATAGGCATCATGTCCGAGACAAGTAGACCGACTCCTGCCTGCATCTACTACTATTACTCCACTCATCGACCACTATCCAGCATGCATCTAGAGTATTAAGTTAAAAACAGAGTAACACCTTAAGCAAGATGACATGATGTAGAGGGATAGTTTCATGCAATATGATAAAAAAACCATCTTGTTATCCTCGATGGCAACAATACAATACGTGCCTTGCTGCCCCTTCTGTCACTGGGAAAGGACACCGCAAGATCGAACCCAAAGCTAAGCACTTCTCCCATGGCAAGAAAAACCAATCTAGTAGGCCAAACCAAACTGATAATTCGAAGAGACTTGAAAAGATAACCAATCATACATAAAAGAATTCAGAGAAGATTCAAATATTATTCATAGATAGACTAGATCATAAACCCACAATTCATCGGTCTCAACAAACACACCGCAAAAAGAAGATTACATCGAATAGATCTCCACGAGAGAGGGGGAGAACATTGTATTGAGATCTAAAAAGAAAGAAGCCATCTAGCTACTAACTATGGACCCGTAGGTCTGAAGTAAACTACTCACACTTCAATGGAGGGGCTTGAATGATGATGTAGAAGCCATCCGTGATCGATGCCCCCTCCGGCGGAGCTCTGGAACAGGCCCCAAGATGGGATCTCGTGGATACAGAAAGTTGCGGCGTTGGAATTAGGTTTTTGGCTCCGTATCTGATTGTTTGGGGGTACGTAGGTATATATAGGAGGAAGGAGTATGTCGGTGGAGCTTCGAGGGACCCACGAGGCAGGGGGCGCGCCCTAGGGGGCGCGCCCTCCACCCTCGTGACCGCCTCGTGGCTTTCTTGACGGAGGGTCCAAGTCTACTAGGTCTTATCTGATGAGAAAATCGCGTTCCCGAAGGTTTCATTCCGTTTGGACTCCGTTTGATATTCTATTTCTCCGAAACACTGAAATAAGCAAAAAAAACAGCAATTCTGGGCTGGGCCTCCGGTTAATATGTTAGTCCCAAAAATAATATAAAAGTGGAAAATAAAGCCCAATAGTCCACAAGAGTAGGTAATATAGCATGGAGCAATCAAAAATTATAGATACATTGGAGACGTATCAAGCATCCCCAAGCTTAATTCCTACTCGTCCTCGAGTAGGTAAATGATAAAAACAGAATTTTTGATGCGAAGTGCTACTTGGCATAATTTCAATGTAAATCTTCTTAATTGTGGTATGAATATTCAGATTCGAAAGATTCAAGACAAAAGTTCATGTTGACATAAAAATAATAATACTTCAAGCATGCTAACAAAGCAATTATGTCTTCTCAAAATAACATGGCCAAAGAAAGCTATCCCTACAAAATCATATAGTCTGGCTATGCTCTATCTTCACCACATAAAGTATTTAAATCATGCACAGCCCCGATGACAAGCCAAGTAATTGTTTCATACTTTTGACATGTTCAAAACTTTTTTGATCTTCACGCAATACATGAGTGTGAGCCATGGATATAGCACTATATGTGGAATAGAATGGTGGTTGTGGAGAAGACAAAAGGAGGGGAAGATAGTATCGCATCAACTAGGCGTATCAACGAGCTATGGATATGCCCATCAATAGATATCAATGTGAGTGAGTAGGGATTGCCATGCAACGGATGCACTAGAGCTATTTAGAAACATTATAATCGAGCACTTTTCCAGCCCTTTCAGGCCATCAGCGTTCCCGGCCATCTGATCATCACTTTTGAGCATTTTGACCGTCAGATTAGCTCTGAATCGCCCGTACTCTGACTCCGTTCTCTAATAAGGATCGCTAATTGTTCTGGGTCGCTGCTCTGGTCACTCTTTTGGGCGTCAAAGGTTAAAGTGGGCCTAATGAGCCTGTAGCCCCCTCTCGTTCGCCTAACGCACTGCCTGGCTCCTCCCACTCCCACCCCGACCTCTCCTTTAATTCGCATCCTAGATCTCTCCTCTCTCTCATTGGCGAAACATCTTGCGCCGCCACCGATGCGTTCCATTCTGCTTCCAGCCCCTCGCGGTTCCTCGGCCACTCCCGTCCTTCATGGTGGAACAAAGCCTCCGTCTTGACCATGTCACCGTTTTCCACCTCCGGTATTCCCCTGAAGATGCAGTAGGGAGCTCCACCTCGTGGCGGCGATGAGCTCCACTCTCTGACCGGCGGAGGCACTACACCACTGCATCCTGGATCTGATTTTTTTCTACGAGTCCTTGGGCTCGCCATCACCAGACCGAGCACCCGATCCCATGCCATATCTATCGTCCTCAAGCGCGCCACATCGCCAGATCGAGCACCCTCCGTAGGTACTCACGGACATTAGGGAAGTTTTGGCCAGGTTGTGCATCGCTTTTTCTGGACAGGTTAGCTAACCTGCACTTACCAATTTTGTACATTAGAAGAAATCTGAACCGCAGTTTTCATACTTGAGTAACTGAATTTTATTGATCCAAATGATAATATTGTAATCTGTACGGACTTCCTGTGACCAACTCATCTTCTATACAGACGTCCTAACTGGTTGTGATTCTGATCAGCGAGAAGAAAATATACAATTCATTGTTGCACTGTTAACGCTAGCATCAAGAGGTTGTTCATGTCATCAAAATGTGCAACAAGAATGAAAGTGCAACTACACTGCAGCTTCTTTCAGGTATGCAGAGTATGTCCTCTCATACACCCTCTGCTTAATTTGTCAATTATATCCTAAAGATATGTGTTCACCAGGTACAAAGAACATCTTACTAGGATAAAAAAATATGTTCATCTTACCAGTGTTCGTTCCCTATTTTATTCTCTATGGAACCCTCTCCTTAATTAAGACATGGTATCCTTTAAAAGAAATGTAAGACATGGAAGGTTGAGTTTGTGGAAGTATCATCACAAATGATAGCGAGCAAATTGATATTGGCAACACGTAGACCAGAAAGCATTCCAGGTGAGAAAGCTGCCCTTAGTTGTCAAAAATTTATTATTGTCTTTAATTAGTGCCAATAAAAATTGTCTTCTTACCGGAATCATTATATTCGGCATTCTCTTTCCTCTTAGGTTCATGCTGCCTACACATGCATCATATTCAGGGCATCTAGAAGTGCAAGTTGCAAGGTGTTCAGAATACATCATCAATAAATAAAAGGAACAGTTAGAGAGTAAAAGTTCCAGGACTAGTTAAGATATATTAACACGTTGATCATTTTGTAGTAAATTTTCTTCTCCTGCCCTGCAGTTTGTCCGTAACATTTCCCTTCTCTTGCACATATAAGAGACACTAGAAATAATTATTACCTTGTATATGCTCTTTTTTGCTTCATCCGCTCAAGTGAATTGGAAGAATTTTATATTATATTTAAGCCTATTTATCTCTGAAATATCAATATGGTGTTGTATCACTTGACGATTCCATAACATACAACAACGTTGAAGTGTTACTTGCTCATATGTATGGTGTTAGCATTTCTATCTTTTTATGGTTATTTCCCTATTTGTAGGAAACAATATTAAGTTTAATGCCAAGGTAACAAAACATGCATTATTATTTGGAATGAAGGCCCCCTTGATTCTTAAGATCTTTAGATGAGTGGTTGTTCAATATTTTGTGGGCCTTGATTTCTAGAATGGTCTTTTCGTTACATTATATTTTAGAATAAACAGTTGTTACATTTCTTGGGATCATGCAAGTTTAATGCTTGAAGTGATCTACATTTTTACCGTTATTGTTCAGGTACCCACCCATGTGTGCATTTAATTTACTGTTAATGCTTCCATTCCAACATCGATGTTATTTTGGCTAGGTGAAAGGAGATAGTGTATGCTCCATGGAGAGGTTCCTTTTGTTTTTTGGATTAGTGCACGCCATTAACTAATTGTGTGCCTACCTTCTTTGTGATAGTTTGATATTGGTTAGACTCAGTTCGAACACTTTATGCAAGTTTTATATATGATATGTAAGATGTTGTGTGACTTCTTTTTGTCAGCCCTACACCTCCTATCCTAGCTGGTGTACCAAGATGTTAATTAGAGAGTACTACTAAACATGCACTGCGTTATATATTAATTGGTTGCATGCCATGTTGAGAACTTGCTTTCTTAGTTCTGAATCCCGGGATCTCATGCCTGGTTCTATTTGTTATGGGCAAGACGCGGACCCGTGTCACTTTTCCTCTAATATTTCTACCATTCTTTCATCAAGATGGATGGCCGCTGCAATACATGTCTTTATTTTCTGTACCTGCATGCTCTTGTTACGTGTGGCCATATGTCCAAAACATTGCATCTCAGTGTTGGCCAGGGAATCCAGATTGTTGTTATATAGGTGATCTATATGATAGCTTCAAGATCAGCCTCAACAATTAATGGGAGGTTTATCCTACTAAGATATTCATGTGGAAAATGGAAAATATATTAGATATCCCGAGTTTTGAATGCCAAAAGTATTAATTCCAAAGTTGTTTTCGTTTGTGTAGGCTTACCCGAGTCAACCATCAATTTCAATAAGCTTGGAAATGCTACAATGGTTGTTTAGAGTAAGTTTTGCATTGGTGTTATACTGTTGTACATTGGCGTGTGAAATATTTTGTGCTCTGATGGTTGTATTAAATCACCTTTATTTCCTCCTCTGTTCTATTGCAGTGTTCAGGGCTTCCTGAGAAATGACCAGAACCAATGTTCAATGCAACTGTTTGATGGTCTCAAGGAAAATGATGTTGAAGAATCAAGCGTGTTGCTCAATCATCATCCACTAATTATCTTGACCATGTTGTATGTCTTTTGAATTATTCAGTTAAAAGGTCATCGATTACTAAATTGTGTCTCAGGAACATGCGAATTCGAAATAAGGACATCAAATGAAAGAATATGAGCTTTCTCAACTATGCTATTACCAATGAATATTCAATTATTCCATTACTTAAGAAACAAACTTATACAAATATATGTGTAAATTCCTATCATTTTGTTACCAAAATGAACGGGCACAGCAACGCGTGCCATCCATGATCTAGTGTTAGTAATGGCTCTACACTTTAAAGCAAACAAATATTGGATGCATGTCGCACCATTTAGACTAGCTTCATTCAATCTTTTTTTGGTTTATCTTTTGAGGAGTCAAGCCACATCAAGTTTAACCCTTAACCGGCTTTTTTAGAAAAGGAGGAAGATCCCCGGCCTCTGCATCTGGGCGATGCATGCAGCTATTTTATTAATTATGCACAAAAGACCTTACAAAGAATTGAAAGAGGTATAAGAGGGGAGCGAACCTGAGAAGCTGCAGGCACAATGGCCGAGAACAGCGAGCCGAATGGGACTGAGTGCCATCGTCGCGGCGGCCGGTCACCGGCGTGTGGTGCTGCTCCGTGCAGCCATGCTTGCCTCCTCCTCCTCCACCTGGCTGCATCGCCCTCCTCCTAGGCTCTCGGACCAGTGCCTTGGCTCGACCGTCACGAGGGAAGGACGCAACGCTCGCCGGAACTCTGCTGAGGTTTGGGAAGGGGAATTGTTCGGCCGAAGGTCCAAGGAGTCGGCAGTTTGTGTGTCAACGGCCCAACGCCGTTGGATACTGTTGAAGTGTATATTGTAAACGTGTGTACGGTATGTGTATAAACCATACATACGAGATAAGGGTTGCATTGCTTTTGTAATCTGGTTGTTACAGTAGTTACAGATGATCTCGTATATCCCTTGTATAGATCATTACTTGGAGATCAATCTAGCAACTACCTAACAACCAAACCCTGTAATCTATGTGCCTATATAAACACGCAGCGCATCCCTGCTAAGGCATACGCTTCACGCTACTTTTACATAAGTATATGAAAGCTCAACAAAAGAAACTAAGTGGGTGTGCATCCAACTCGCTTGCTCACGAAGACCTAGGGCGAGGAAGCCCATCATTGGAATATACAAGCCAAGTTCTATAATGAAAAATTCCCACTAGTATATGAAAGTGACAGAATGAGAGACTCTCTATCATGAAGATCATGGTGCTACTTTGAAGCACAAGTGTGGTAAAAGGATAGTAACAGTGTCCCTTCTCTCTTTTTCTCTCATTTTTTTTGTTTGGGCCTTCTCTTTTTTTATGGCCTCTTTTTTTCGTTCGGAGTCCCATCCCGACTTGTGGGGGAATCATAGTCTCCCTCATCCTTTCCTCACTTGGGACAATGCTCTAAAAATGATGATCATCACACTTTTTACTTTTCTTACAACTCAACAATTACAACTCAATACTTAGAACAAAATATGACTCTATATGAATGCCTCCGACGGTGTACCGGGATATGCAATGAATCAAGAGTGACATGTATGAAAGAATTATGAACGGTGGCTTTGCCACAAATATGATGTCAACTACATGATCATGCTAGCAATATGACAATGATGGAGCGTGTCATAATGAACGGAACGGTGGAAAGTTGCATGGCAATATATCTCAGAATGGCTATGGAAATGCCATGATAGGTAGGTATGGTGGCTGTTTTGAGGAAGGTATTTGGTGGGTGTATGATACCGGCGAAAAGTGCGCGGTATTAGAGAGGCTAGCAATGGTGGAAGGAAGGAAAGTGTGTATAATCCATGGACTCAACATTAGCCATAAAGAACTCATATACTTATTGCAAAAATCTAGAAGTTATCAAAGCAAAGTATTACGCGCATGCTCCTAGGGGGATAGATTGGTAGGAAAAGACCATTGCTCGTCCCCGACCGCCACTCATAAGGAAGACAATCAATAAATAAATCATGCTCCGACTTCATCACATAACGGTTCACCATACGTGCATGCTATGGGAATCACAAACTTTAACAGAAGAATTTCTCAAATTCACTACTACTCAACTAGCATGACTCTAATATCACCATCCTCATATCTCAAAACAATTATCAAGTATCAATTTTTTCTTAGTATTCAACGCACTCAAAAGAGAGTTTTACAAATCTTGAATACCAAGCATATTATTATTAAGCAAATTACCATGCTATTAAGACTCTCAAAATAATCTAAGTGAAGCATGAGAGATCAATAGTTTCTATAAAACAGATCCATCACCGTGCTCTAAAATATATAAGTGAAGCACTAGAGCAAAACTATAAAACTCAAAAGATATAAGTGAAGCACTAGAGTAAAACTATAGAGCTCAAAAGATATAAGTGAAGCACATAGAGTATTCTATCAAATTCCAAATTATGTATGGCTCTCTCAAAAGGTGTGTACAGCAAGGATGATTGGGGTAGACTAACAAGCAAAGACTCAAATCATAAAAGACGCTCCAAGCAAAACACATATCATGTGGTGAATAAAAATATAGCTCCAAGTAAAGTTACCGATAGAAGTAGACGAAAGAGGGGATGCCTTCCGGGGCATCCCCCAGCTTTGGCTTTTAGGTGTCCTTGTATTATATTTGGGGTGCCATGGGAATCCCCAAGCTTAGGCTCTTGCCACTCCTTGTTCCATAATCCATCAAATCTTTACCCAAAACTTGAAAACTTCACAACACAAAACTTAAAGTAGAAAATCTCTTGAGCTCCGTTAGCGAAAGAAAGCAAAAGACCACTTCAAGGTACTGTAATTAACTCATTATTTATTTATATTGGTGTTAAACCTACCGTATTCCAACTTCTCTATGGTTTATAAACTATTTTACTAGCCATAGATTCATCAAAATAAGCAAACAACACACGAAAAACAGAATCTGTCAAAAAAAGAACAGTCTGTAGTAATCTGTAGCTAGCGCAAGATCTGCAACCCCAAAAATTCTAAAATAAATTTCTGGACGTGATGAATTTATCTATTAATCATCTTCAAAAAGAATTAACTAAATAGCACTCTCCAAATAAAAATGACAGCATTCTCATGAGCGCTAAAGTTTCTGTTTTTTACAGCAAGTTCAACAAGACTTTCCCCAAGTCTTCCCAACGGTTCTACTTGGCACAAACACTAATTAAACACAAAAAACACAACAAAAACAGAGGCTAAATAATTTATTTATTACTAAACAGGAGCAAAAAGCAAGGAATAAAAATAAAATTGGGTTGCCTCCCAACAAGCGCTATCGTTTAACGCCCCTAGCTAGGCATAACAAGCAAGAATAGATCTAGGTGTTGCCATATTTGGTAGCCAATTCTTAAATGAGGCATCTATCTCCCTTAGGAATTTCTTTCTTTCTAGTGATTATCAAACTCTTAGGCACAAGATCAAAAAATTCATTTGTAGCAATTGGTTCCTTAATGATAGCAAAAAGATTGGGCTGAATACTTATAGATTTAAGATCCGCAGTTTCCTTACTAGATGATTCACCCTTATTTTTAGGAACATACATAAGCTTGGCAATTTTAGTAGGAGGACTTGGAGTATTCTTTACGGAAGAAAAAGCGGTTCCCAAGTTCGTAATGATACCCTCAAGTTTATTGATTCTAGTGGAATCTAGATTTATTTTCTCATTAACTATGAGTTCCTTTTCCTTAATAATTTTCAAAGTCATTCCTACCTTAGATCCATATTGGGTAATTTTATTGTGGATCTTTTTATCTAGATTTTCAATTAATTCAATGGTAGCAACTTTATTTTCAATAATTTCAAGTCTTTGCATAACATGCTCCAAAAAAGTTAACATAGTTCCATTAACCAAAAGAGGTGGTGAGCCAAATAAATCTAACATAGCATTATAAGAATCAAAAGTATGGCTACCCAAGAAATTCCCTCAGGTAATGGTATCAAGGATATATCTATACCAAGGACTAGCACCTACATAAAAATTGCGGATAAGAACTGAAGTAGATTGCTTCCTGGTAGATCTATTTTGAGCATTGCAAATTCTATACCAAGCATCTTTTAGATTTTCTCCCTCCCTTTGTTTAAAATTTAGAACTTCATTCTCGGGAGACAGCGGAGAAGATATGAGACTAGCCATGACGACAAGCGAGCAAACAATAGGCAAATGGGAAAAAGAGGCAAATAGATAAAGAGAGGGAGGATAGAGAGAGAGGGCGAATAAAACGGCAAGGGTGAAGTGGGGGAGAGGAAAACGAGAGGCAAATGGCAAATAATGTAATGCGGGAGATAGGGATTGTGATGGGTACTTGGTATGTTGACTTTTGCGCAGACTCCCTGGCAACGGCGCCAAAAATTCTTCTTGCTACCTCTTGAGCACTGCGTTGGATTTCCCCGAAGAGGAGAGGATGATGCAGCAAAGTAGCGTAAGTATTTCCCTCAGTTTTTGAGAACCAAGGTATCAATCCAGTAGGAGATTACGCGCGAGTCCCTCGTACCTACACAAAAACAATAGCTCAACGCAACCAACGCGCTTAGGGGTTGTCAATCCCTTCACGGTCACATACGAAAGTGAGATCTGATAGAGATTATAGATAATATTTTTGGTATTTTTGGTATAGAGATGCAAAGTAAAAAGTAAAAGGGCAAAGTAAAAAAGAAAAGCAATAATAAAGTGATGGAGATTGATATGATGAGAAAGAGACCCGCGCACTTTTCGCTGGTATCATACACCCACCAAATACCTTCCTCAAAACAGCCACCATACCTACCTATCATGGCATTTCCGTAGCCATTCCGAGATATATTTCCATGCAACTTTCCACCGTTCCATTCATTATGACACACTCCATCATTGTCATATTGCTAGCATGATCATGTAGTTGACATCGTATTCGTGGCAAAGCCGCCGTTCATAATTCTTTCATACATGTCACTCTTGATTCATTGCATATCCCGGTACACCGCCGGAGGCATTCATATAGAGTCATATTTTGTTCTAAGTATTGAGTTGTAATTGTTGAGTTGTAAGAAAAATAAAAAGTGTGATAATCATCATTATTAGAGCATTGTCCCAGTGAGGAAAGGATGATGGAGACTATGATTCCCCCACAAGTCGGGATGAGACTCCGGACAAAAAAAAAGAGGCCAAAGAAGCCCAAATAAAAAAAATAGGCCATAAAAAAAGGAGAAGGCCCAAATAAAAAAATAAAAAATTGAGAGAAAAAGAGAGAAGGGACAATGCTACTATCCTTTTACCACACTTGTGATTCAAAGTAGCACCATAATCTTCATGATAGAGAGTCTCCTATGTGGTCACTTTCATACTAGTGGGAATCTTTCATTATAGAACTTGGCTTGTATATTCCAATGATGGGCTTTCTCAAAATGCCCTAGGTCTTCTTGAGCAAGCGAGTTGGATGCACACCCACTAGTTTCTTTTGTTGAGCTTTCATACACTTATAGCTCTAGTGCATCCGTTGCATGGCAATCCCTACTCACTCACATTGATATATATTGATGGGCATCTCCATAGCCTGTTGATACGCCTAGTTGATGTGAGACTATCTTCTCCTTTTTTCTTCTCCACAACCACCATTCTATTCCACCTATAGTGCTATGTCCATGGCTCACGCTCATGTATTGCATGAAGATTGAAAAGGTTTGAGAACATCAAAAGTATGAAACAATTGCTTGGCTTATAATCGGGGTTGTGCATGATTTAAATATTTTGTGTGGTGAAGATAGAGCATAGCCAGACTATATGATTTTGTAGGGATAGCTTTCTTTGGCCATGTTATTTTGAGAAGACATGATTGCTTAGTTAGTATGCTTGAAGTATTATTATTTTCATGTCAATATTAAACTTTTGTCTTGAATCTTATGGATCTGAAAATTTATGCCAAAATAAAGAAGAATTACTTAGAGAAATATGTTAGGTAGCATTCCGCATCAAAAATTCTGTTTTTATCATTTACCTACTCGAGGACGAGCAAGAATTAAGCTTGGGGATGTTGATACGTCTCCAACGTATCTATAATTTTTGATTGTTCCATGCTATTATATTGTCAACCTTGGATGTTTTATATGCATTTATATGCTATTTTATATGATTTTTGGGACTAACCTATTAACCTAGAGCCCAGTGCCAGTTTCTATTTTTTCCTTGTTTTAGAGTATCGCAGAAAAGGAAAATCAAACGGAGTCCAATTGACCTGAAACTTCACGGAACTTATTTTTGGAAGGAAAGCAACCCGGGAGACTTGGAGTCCACGTAAGGGAAGCAACGGGAAAGCCATGAGGCAGGGGGCGTGCCCACCCCCCTGGGCGCGCCCTCCACCCTCATGGGCCCCTCGTGGCTCCCCTGACGTACTTCTTCCACCTATATATCTCCATATACCCTAAAACGATCGGGGGGCACAATAGATCGGGAGTTCCGCCTCCAGAAGCCTCCTTAGCCACCGAAAGCCAATCTAGACCCGTTTCAGTACCCTGTCGAAGGGGGAATCCCTCTCCGGTGGCCATCTTCATCATCCCGGTGCTCTCCATGACGAGGAGGGAGTAGTTCTCCCTTGGGGCTGAGGGTATGTACCAGTAGCTATGTGTTTGATCTCTCTCTCTCTCTCTCTCGTGTTCTTGATTTGGCACGATCTTGATGTATCACGAGCTTTGCTATTATAGTTGGATCTTATGTTTCTTCTCCCCTTCTACTCTCTTGTAATGGATTGAGTTTCCCCTTTGAAGTTATCTTATCGGATTGAGTCTTTAAAGATTTGAGAACACTTAAAGTATGTCTTGTCGTGCGTATCTATGGTGACAATGGGATATCACGTGATTCACTTGATGTATGTTTTGGTGATCAACTTGCGGGTTCCTCCCATGAACCTATGCATTGGGGTTGGCACACGTTTTCATCGTGATTCTCCGGTAGAAACTTTGGGGCACTCTTTGAGGTTCTATGTGTTGGTTGAATAGATGAATCTGAGATTGTGTGATGCATATCGTATAATCATACCCACAGATACTTGAGGTGACATTGGAGTATCTAGGTGACATTAGGGTTTTGGTTGATTTGTGTCTTAAGGTGTTATTCTGGTACGAACTCTAGGGTTGTTTGTGACACTTATAGGAATAGCCCAACGGATTGATTGGAAAGAATAACTTTGAGGTGGTTTCATACCCTACCATAATCTCTTCATTTGTTCTCCGCTATTAGTGACTTTGGAGTGACTCTTTGTTGCATGTTGAGGGATAGTTATATGATCCAATTATGTTATTATTGTTGAGGGAACTTGCACTAGTGAAAGTATGAACCCTAGGCCTTGTTTCAACGGATTGCAATACCGTTTAAGCTCACTTTTATCATCAGTTACCTTGCTGTTTTTATATTTTCAGATTACAAAAACCTTTATCTACTATCCATATACCACTTGTATCACCATCTCTTCGCCGAACTAGTGCACCTATACAATTTACCATTGTATTGGGTGTGTTGGGGACACAAGAGACTCTTTGTTATTTGGTTGCAGGGTTGCTTGAGAGAGACCATCTTCATCCTACGCCTCCTATGGATTGATAAACCTTAGGTCATCCACCTGAGGGAAATTTTCTACTGTCCTACAAACCTCTACACTTGGAGGCCCAACAATGTCTACAAGAAGAAGGTTGTGTAGTAGACATCACTTCTCCTAAAGTGATTTCCATAAAACTACCTCCCGCGGCCGAATCTAAAAGATTTCTAGAAGCAAAATTCAATCCAGCATAAAATTTTGTATAATCATCCACAAATTCAAACCATGTGTAGGGCCATTACGTATCATTAATTTCATCCTCTCCCAAGCTTGTGCAACATGCTCATGATCAAGTTGATTAAAATTCATAATATCGTTCCTAAGGGGGATAATTTTAGCAGGAGGAAAATACTTAGAGGTAAAAGCATCTTTGCACTTATTCCATGAATCAATACTATTTTTAGGCAAAGAAGAGAACCAAGTTTTAGCATGATCTCTAAGAGAAAATGGAAATAGCTCCAATTTAACAATATCATTATCCACATCTTTCT
This sequence comes from Triticum urartu, assembly GCF_056163025.1. Taxonomy (NCBI): domain Eukaryota; kingdom Viridiplantae; phylum Streptophyta; class Magnoliopsida; order Poales; family Poaceae; genus Triticum; species Triticum urartu. Next base: position 280,217,863 of record NC_141877.1, read on the forward strand.
TCTTTTGCATGTCACACAAATCAACAAAGTTGTTTAGATGGGTAGCGGCATCTTCACTAGGAAGGCCAAAAAATTGATCTTTCATAATAAAATTCAACAAAGCATTATTAATTTCACAAGATTCAGCATCGGTCGTAGGAGCAATCGGAGTGCTAATAAAATCATTGGTGATGGTATTGGAAAAGTCACACAATTTAGTATTATCTTGAACCATCATGACAAACAATCAATCCAACACACAAGCACACAAGAGGCAAGCGAAAAGAGACGAATGAAAAAAGGCGAATAAAACGGCAAAGGTGAAGTGGGGGAGAGGAAAACGAGAGGCAAATGGCAAATAATGTAATGCGAGGGAGAAGAGTTTATGATGGTACTTGGTATGTCTTGACTTGGTGTAGATCTCCCCGGCAACAACGCCAGAAATCCTTCTTGCTACCTCTTGAGCATGTGTTGGTTTTCCCCATGAAGAGGAAAGGGTGATGCAGCAAAGTAGCGTAAGTATTTCCCTCAGTTTTTGAGAACCAAGGTATCAATCCAGTAGGAGACAACACACAAGTCACCTAGTACCTGCACAAACAATCAAGAACCTCGCAACCAACTCGATAAAGGGGTTGTCAATCCCTTCACGGTCACTTGTGAAAGTGAGATCTGATAGAGATAGTAAGATAAATATTTTTGGTATTTTGTTGTATATATTGGAAAATAAAGATTGCAAAATAGTAAACGAGATGCGATAATAGAAGAGATGCAATATAATAAGAAAGAGACCCGGGGGCCATAGGTTTCACTAGTGGCTTCTCTCATGATAGCATGTATTACGGTGGGTGAACAAATTACTGCCGAGCAATTGATAGAAAAGTGCATAGTTATGAAGATATCTAAGGCAATGATCATGAATATAGGCATCACGTCCATGTCAAGTAGATCGAAACGATTCTGCATCTATTACTATTACTCCACACATCGACCGCTATCCAGCATGCATCTAGAGTATTAAGTTCATAAGAACAGAGTAACGTTTTAAGCAAGATGACATGATGTAGAGGGATAAACTCAAGCAATATGATATAAACCCCATCTTTTTATCCTCGGTGGCAACAATACAATATGTGCCTTGCTGCCCCTACTGTCATTGGGAAAGGACACCACAAGATTGAACCAAAGCTAAGCACTTCTCCCATTGCAAGAAAGATCAATCTAGTAGGCTAAACTAAACCAATAATTCGAAGAGACTTGCAAAGATATCAAATCATGCATATAAGAATTCAGAGAAGAACCAAATAATATTCATAGATAATCAAGTTCATAAACCCACAATTCATCGGATCTCAGAAAACACACCACAAAATACTATTACATCGAATAGATCTCCAAGAACATCGAGGGGAACTTCGTATTGAAGATCAAAGAGAGAGAAGAAGCCATCTAGCTAATAACTATGGACCCGAAGGTCTGTGGTAAACTACTCACGCTTCATCAGAGAGGCTATAGTGTTGATGTAGAAGCCCTCTGTGATCGATTCTGAAAGGATCGATATAGTTGACTAGAGGGGGGGTGAATAGGGAACTAACCATATTTAACTATTCTTTACCAATTTAAACTTTGCATCAAAGTAGGTTATCTAGATATGCAACAAGGTGAGAAACCTATATGATGCAACAACAAAAAGTACACAAGCAAGCTAAGGATACAACACAAAAGCTTGCACAAGTAAGGGCACGCGATAACCAAGAGTGGAGCCGGTGAAGACGAGGATGTGTTACCGAAGTTCCTTCCTTTTGAGGGGAAGTATGTCTCCGTTGGAGCGGTGTGGAGGTACAATGCTTCCCAAGAAGCCACTAGGGCCACCGTATTCTCCTCACGCCCTCACACAATGTGAGATGCCATGATTCCACTATTGGTGCCCCTGGAGGCCGCGACCGGACCTTTACAAACAAGGTTGGGGCTCTCTCCACAACCGAATTGGAGGCTCCCAACGAAACCACGGAGCTTCACCATAATGGAATATGGCTCCGAGGTGACCTCAACCGTCTAGGGTGCTCAAACACCCAAGAGTAACAAGATCCGCAAGGGATGAGTGGGGGGATCAAATTTCTCTTGGTGGAAGTGTAGATCTGGGCCTTCTCAACCAATCCCTAGAAAATCAACAAGTTTGATTGGGTAGGGAGAGAGATCGGGTGAAAATGAGCTTTGGAGCAACAATGGAGCTTAGGGAAAAGAGGTAAGTCAACTTGGAGAAGAAGACCTCCTTTTATAAGTGGGGAAGTTAATCCAACCGTTACCCTTGCTCAGCCCCGCAGAGGGTGGTACTACCGCAGGGGTGAGTGGTACTACCGTTCCACCTTGCGGTACTGCCGTGCAGTAAGGCGCAGAGCAGGACCTGGACCCAGGGCGGTACTACCGTGGAGGAAGGGTGGTACTACCGCCCACGAGTGGTACTTCCACCTCTACTACCGCAGCTAGTGCCGCAAAACCCGACAGGAGAGGAGAACCCTCGAATCGGGGTGGTAGGAGCACGGAGCCGCAGCGGTACTACTGTTGAGAGCTCCAAGCGGTACTACCACGCTGAGGAGCAGTACTGTCGCTCTGTAGCTCTTGAGCGGTACTACCGCTGGGGTCCGCGGTACTACCGCTGGGACCAGATCACAGGGAGAAGGCAACAAGGAAGCCTTCAACGAAACGGAAAAGCTCAGAGGGTGCACAAGGAATGTGTACGTGTTGATTCCATCCTAGCATCACCAATGCGGACCCCCTCTTAATAGTACGGCTTTCCTACGACTCAAATCCACGGAAAAGAAACATAGACAAACGCCGTCTTCAATAGTCTTCGAGGGGGACAAAAACTGTGTTGTGCCTAGTGATGAAACGTCTGAAATACTCAAGGCACATGATTAGTCCGCAAAAGCATTGTCATCAATCACCAAAACACCTTAGGGATAAATATGCCCTTACACTCTCCCCCTTTTTGGTGGATTGATGACAATACGGGATTTGCACAAAGGGGAAAATATAGGACATAAGCAAACCCCACATCTCTAAAATATAGACGAGCTCCCCCTAGATGTGTGCTATCTAGAAAAGTGCTTTGGACTGCACGGCGTACATACTAGGATCAACACTCCCCCTATATTTTATAGACAATGCATATCTTGCAACAATAAGGCTAACACTAAGCAAGATAGTAAATATGAGCATAACATAACTAGCACAAGATAACATAAGCTCAATAAGATGCGATAGAGTGCATATGTCTTACACCATATGATAGATAAGTCTCACGAGCACAACCAAACCAACGCAAGAAAGGTTCAACACGAGAAAACAGTTTGCAAGAAAAACAGGCAAGGCAAACACGCCACACAAACACACGCTCGCAACTCGACAACGACAAATCCCTAAGCTCTCTCCCCCTTTGGCATCGAGACACCAAAAAGGCAAAGAGCGCTGCTAAGGTTCCAGGTGATAGCAAACTGAGGGGCTCAATCATCACATCCTGGCGGGATCGTCTGCACTGCCATCCTCAGTCGGAAACTGCTCGGTGTCTAAATCGGTCCACGGACAGTGTTGCTGAATCCACTCCTCCTCATCAGTGATCTTGCCCTCAGAACCGCTGGCAACGGTCGCACCCAACTAACGCATGAGCTCCTTGTGACGACTCATGGCCTGCTTCTCAGCCACATGAGTCATGTACTGACCGTGAGACTCCATGCAGAAGAGTTTCTTCATCTTGCGCTTGAGCTTCTTTGCCCAAGAGGGCTCTGCTCCAGATGGCTCATAGTCATCGTCATCATCAGCATCAGCCTCAGTCTCCATGTCAGCAGCTCCAGGCGGAACGCTAGAACTCGGAGCTGCGGTTCCCTAGTTCTCCTTCTTCCTCAGACGCTTGATCTCATGAGAAACTAGATCCCCAGTCTCCAGTACCACCTTAGGATACACACGCTCCCAGGCCTTCTCAATGAGCAACATGATAAACGGTCGATAGATAGGGCACTTGCACTCAGAGACGGCAGAAACCAACTCAAACCACATGACATGAGAGATATCCAAAGAGTCTCTAGTGTTTTCTTCCTTCTCATGTTGACAGAAAAGAAGCATGTCCACAAGATAAGAGTGTACCATATCCAAGTTGCCAATGCGAGGGAAGAGGGTCTCCCTGAAGATGCGATGGAGAATATCCAAAAAATTTGGCAGCTCATAGGTCTCCTTCTGAGTCACTGGGTTAATCTTCAAGGTACAGTATGGCCAGAGAGATTGCTTGTGAGTGGAAGTTGCATTGAGGTGAGGGCAAAAGCCAACTGGGTTCTCAAGACCTTGATCCTCAACTTCAAGAAGCTCCATGAAGGCCTTCCACTTGACAGAAAGCAGCCTGCCATTTATCATCCAAGTCAGAGTCCTGTCCTCATATGTTCCAAGATGGACGATGGCATAAAACTGAGCCACCAAATCTGCATCAAAATCCTTGTTGAACTGCATGATCCTGAGGATGTTCAACTGAGAGCACATCTGAAGAGCCTCCCCAAAGTAGTCAGGATCCTTCTCCATAAAGGCAAAATTGATGGAGCGAACATCAACAAAAAGATTCTTCTTGGCTTTGATCACATCAAAGTAGATGGCATACTAAAAACGGTTCCAGAACGGGCGGTTGACCAAGGCAGGTTCTTGATCGACCTCATAGGGGTTGTGCCGACGCTTCTCCTAGAATTCCTTGGCAGACATCTCTGTCACAGACTTGGCCCTTGGCTTGGGCTTGGACGCACTCATCTTCTTCATTTGAGGCGGAACACTTGATGAGGCCGCCGTTGTCTCAGAGGTGTGGTAGTGCTTGGAAGTTGCATGCCCGGGGTTGACACGGCGCGCATGCTACTCAGAAGGACCATCACCTGGAACCAAACACACGGACACACGGAACAACCAGAAAGAACGAGCATAAGCCACAAAACACAACAAACGAGAACAAAAAATGGCAAGAACATGGTGGAATTAGGCAAACAACGGGGTACCGCGATCTGTAAGCGGCAGTACCGCTCCACAGGGAGCGGTAGTACCGCTCAAGACGGGGAAACGACGGTTCCCTACTGTCGTGGTCAAATCTGGCACTACCGGACTGCCAAATTCAAAAATACTCCTACCACTTATCAATCCAACTAGTCTAGTTTCCTTCTCCAACCTACTCAAGCCTAGATTTAGCCAAAAATCGAGAGATGCAACCACTATTGCCCCTAAGACACTAGATCTGAAATCTAGACAAAAGGAGAGGAGGAATGGGGGCAATACCAACATCCATGGCAAGAGGACGGGATGGGGATCGACTCCACCGAAGGAAAAGGAGAGGGACGTCCCGGAGATGGCGGCTCGCCGGAGCCCTCCCGTGGCGAGGCGACGCTGGAGAGACGAAGAGGAGCGAGTGGGCGGTGCGAATGGGTATGGGGGAGACGAAACCTCCCCCTACCCCGACGTAATCCTCTGGTCCCGCCCCTCACTGGTAGTACTTCTCGGGTGGGCGGTAGTACCGCTTGTTAACCTCAGCGGTAGTACCGCGCACCACTAGTGGCAGTACCGCCCATCAAGACCCAAAACTAGACACTAAACGACTAGCTCAAAAAGAAGGGAAAAATAAACGGCAAGAAGAGGGAAGCAAAACACAGCAACGAGAACACTAGAGAGAGGACAAGAAACACACACCTCTTCAAGAGAGGGCGGTGGCCGATGCCACCTATGTATGAGTCAAGGGGTATGGCGCCGCGAAGATTTTAACCTTGGGCCCATGACCACAACTCGTCTTTGAAGCACAAGTACCATAAAAATGGCTAATGTGACAGACTTGATCAATTTATGCATAATGGGGGAGGGAGAGTTCATTGAGAGAACAACACTCCCCCTATGTCCATGCGTACACATAAACAAGACAACAAGTTGAGTATGGTGGGGTGTGCAAGGGTTCAAGTCACATTGCTCAAATCAATGATATTTAGCTCATGCCTTAACTCGCGAAATCTTGCTTCATCCAAATGCTTCGTGAAAATATCTGCAAGGTTATCATGAGTGTTGACATAGTTGAGCTCGATCTCCCCTCGCCTAATGTGATCCCGGATGAAGTGATAACGAATCTCAATATGCTTCGTCTTGAAATGTTGAACCGGGTTGAGAGAAATCTTGATGGCACTTTCATTGTCACACCAAAGAGGCACTTTGTCACAAATGACACCGTAATCCTTTAAAGTTTGCCTCATCCAAAGAAGTTGTGAACAACAACTATCGGCGGTCACGTACTCCGCCTCGGTGGACAAGAGAGACACACAACTTTGCTTCTTGGAAGACCAACTCACCAAAGAGCAACCAAGAAATTGGCACCCTCCGGAAGTAGACTTCCTATCCACTTTGTCTCCCGCCCAATCAGAGTCCGAATAACCTACAAGCTTGAAGTTTGCTCCTCTTGGGTACCATAAGCCAAAGTTTGGGGTATGAGCCAAATATCGAAAGATTCGCTTGACCGTCACAAAGTGGCTTTCCTTAGGTGCGGCTTGAAACCGTGCACAAATTCCCGCACTCAGCATGATATCCAGTCTAGATGCACAAAGGTAAAGCAAGGAGCCAATCATGGAGCGATATACCTTTTGATCCACCGCTTTACCATTGGGATCTAAGTCAAGTTGGCATTTGACGGGCATTGGAGTGGAAGCCGGCATGACATCATTGAGCTTGAATCTCTTGAGCATGTCTTGAGTGTATTTGGATTGGTTGATGAAGGTTCCTTCTCTCCGTTGCTTGACTTCGAACCCGAGAAAGAACTTCAATTCTCCCATCATGGACATCTTAAACTTGGAGGTCATGAGTGCGAAAAATTCCTCATTGAAAGTTTTGTTAGGGGAACCAAAGATAATATCATCAACATATAGTTGGCACACAAACAACTCCCCTTTGACCTTCTTGGTAAAAAGAGTGGGGTCAATTTTCGCAATTTCAAAACCGCGATCTTGCAACAACTCGGTAAGGTGGTCGTACCACGCACGTGGGGCTTTCTTATGGCCATAGAGAGCCTTATCGAGTTGGTACACATGATTGGGAAAATAGGGATCCTCGAACCCGGGGGGTTGCTTGACATACACCAACTCATTAATGGGACCATTAAGAAATGCACTCTTCACATCCATTTGTTGCAACTTAAAGTTATGATGAGAAGCATAAGCAATCAACATGCGAATGGATTCAAGGCGAGCAACGGGAGCAAAGGTTTCACCGTAGTCGATACCCTCGACTTGGGAGTAGCCTTGTGCTACCAACTGGGCCTTGTTGTGAATGATAATTCCATGAGTGTCTTGCTTGTTCTTGAATATCCACTTGGTTCCAATGACATTGTGGTTCCCCGTTGGCCTTGGAACCAATCTCCACACCTTGTTGTACTCGAAGTTGTTGAGTTCTTCATGCATGGCATTGAGACAATCCGGATCTTCGAGCGCCTCATAGACCTTTTGGGGTTCAACACAAGAGACAAACGCGTGATGTTAACAATAGTTTGCCAATTGTCTACGAGTGCTTACCCCCTTTCGGATGCTTCCAAGCACATTTGTCTTGAGATGGCCCTTGGTTGTGAGCTTGGAAGCGATCTTGGCAGCACGACGCTCCAATTCCTCCTCAGGGGTGAGTTGAGGAGCGGTGACTTGATCATCTTGAGCGCCGTCTTGAGCCTGTTCTCGATCTTGAGCTTGCTCTTGATCTTGAAATTGATCGGAGGAGAGAACTTGACCTTGGGCATCACTTGATGATTCAACACCGTCTTGAGAATGGTCTTGCCCTTGGTCTTATTCATGATGTTGAGGGCCTTCACTTTGTTCTTCGGAAGTGTGTGGGCCTTGGGTTGGTGATGGCTCCACTTAAGTGGAGCATTGTCCTTCTCCTTCGGCCATAAGGGGTTCCTCAATGGGTAGGATAAAGACAACTCCCATTCTTCTTATGGCTTGGGGAGGAATTTCATCACCTACATCACAAGTGCCACTTTGCTCCACTTGGGAGCCGTTATTCTCATCAAACTCCATGTTACACGTCTCCTCAATGAGTCCCGTGGACTTATTGAGGACACGGTACGCATGAGAGTTGGTAGCATAACCAACAAATATGCCCTCATAAGCTCTAGCCTCAAATTTAGACAAATGAACACCTTTCTTGAGAATGAAACACTTACACCCGAACACCCGGAAGTACTTGAGGTTGGGCTTGTTACCGGTGAGTATCTCATAGGGAGTCTTGTTCAAGCCCTTGCGGAGGTAGAGCCGATTGGATGCATGACAAGCGGTGTTGATGGCTTCGGCCCAAAAGTTGTATGGAGACTTGAACTCCGTCATCATGGTCCTTGCCGCATCCATCAACGTCTGGTTCTTCCTCTCCGCTACACCATTTTGTTGAGGGGTGTATGGTGTGAAATATTGATGCTTGATCCCCTCATCACTAAGGAACTCATCCAAGGTGTAGTTCTTGAACTCGGTGCCGTTGTCGCTTCTTATTGTCAAGATCTGTGCATTGTGTTGTCGTTGGGCTTCATTTGCAAAGTCAATGACGGTTTGTTGGGTCTTGCTCTTCCTCTTGAAGAAGTATACCAAAGTGTATCTTGAATAGTCATCCACAATCACCAAGCAATACTTTCTACCCCCAAGACTATCAAAGGATGTAGGCCCAAAGAGATCCAAGTGAAGGAGCTCCAAAGGCCTCTTCGAGTAGATGATATTCGTGGGAGGGTGAGTCTTTTCATGAAGCTTTCCTTCGATACAAGCACTGCAAGCACGATCTTTAGCAAAACTAACATTTGTTAGTCCACGGACATGGTCCCCCTTGAGAAGACTTTGCAAAGATCTCATATTGACATGGGCTAAACAGCGATGCCAAAGCCATCCCACGTCAACTTTAGCCATTAGGCATGTCGTGGTCTTAGTGGGTCGCTCCGAAAAGTTAATCACATAGAGACCGTTCTAGACATGCCCAACAAAGGCTACTTTAAGAGTCTTGCTCCACAAGAGGGCCACGGTATCAACATCAAAGAAAGTGGCAAAGCCCATGAGTGCAAGTTGACGAACAGAAAGTAAATTGTATTCAAGGGACTCAACAAGCATGACCTTCTCGATCGTGAGATCATGAGAAATGACAACCTTGCCAAGCCCCAATACCTTGGAGGATGAGGCATCACCCCACTCGACATTGGTGGGCATAGATGAAATCTTGTGAACATCCACCACCAAGTCCTTGCTTCCGATCATATGATTACTGGCTCCACTATCGAGCAACCATGATCCCCCATCGGAAGCAAACACCTACAAGAGATCAATGCTTGGTTTTAGGTACCGATTTAGTAATGGGTCCTTTGATGTTAGTAACAAGGGTCTTAGGAACCCAAATGGACCATTCAATGTACTCATAAGGAGAGCCAACAAATTTTGCATAAACATGTCCATCACTAGCACGACACAACACATAAGAAGGGTTAAAGTCGCCGGCTTGGTTGGGAAGGGAAGTGTTGCCGTTCTTGGCATCACCACCCTTCACGGTGTTCTTCTTCTTCTCCTTAGTAGCACCCTCTCCCTCCTTCACAAAGGTTTGCTTGAGAGGGGGAGGTCGTTTGGCCTTGTCATTCTTCTTCTTGTTCTTGGACTTGGGTGCATACCCAATCCCTTCCTTGGCCACAACTCCCTTTTGATTGCTCAAAAGGTCGTTGAGGTTTTTCTCGCCTTGTATACAAGAAACAAGGCCTTTCTCAAGTTGCTCCTTCAACTTAGCATTCTCCTCAACAAGATGCACATGCTCACAACATGGGTTAGTAGCATTTGCATTATCAATTAACACCATATGAGGAAATGTGGCTTTCTCCTTGGTTAGCTTTACTTGAAGTTGATCATGAGACTCTTTGAGGCTAGCATGAGTACCCTTCAAGACCTTGTGAGCCTTGTCAAGTAGGTCAAACTCCTATTTGAGTCTAGCAAGATCAACCCTAAGCTCGGCCTTCTCGGAGTTTAGCACACGAGAAACAACAATAGCATGATCAAGATCTTTCTTTAACTTAGCGTGATAATCGTAGTGTGACTCCTCAAGAGCCAAACGAAGACCACACTCTTTCTCAAGAGCATTGGAAAGATCCGAAATCTCATCGGCATAGTCACGACTATGCCCCTCCATCTTAGAGATGGTATCTTTGTAAGCCTCGATCATGTCATTGGCTTCACCAAGTTGTTCCAAGAGAGCAATGAAGTGCTTCTTGGATTTACCCTTGAGTTTGCCTATAAAGGACTCAAACTCATTCTCCTCCACATTAGGTCCATCATGTTCATCAATGCAATCCGTCAAACAAGGATTATTAATGATGTTAGTTTTGATGTTGGGGGTTACCTTGTTGGTGGCTTTAGCCATGAGGCACTTGGCGGTGATGCTCTCATTGGGTGAGCCGAAGAGTGACACTCGTGGAGTTGTCGCAATGGCAACGGAGGCCATGGAAACCAACTCATCCTCATCATCATCATCCTCATTGTACTCTTCTTGTACCACCAATGCTTTGGGAGGAGTCTTCTTGGTGAAGTTGCTCTTGTTTGGGAAAGACTTGGCTTTGTCCTTTCGGATGAGCTTGCCACCATTGTCTTACCTCTTCTCATACGGGCACTCCGCAACAAAATGGCTCACCTTGCCACAATTATAGCAAGTCCTCACACGTTGCTTGCCCTTCGTTCCACTTGAGTTGTTCTTGTTGAAGTTGGGCCTTGAGTTTTTCTTGCTCCAAAATTGTCTTGAAGCGAGAGCCATGTGTTCATGATAGGCATACTTTGTATCTTCGGGGTTGCTCTCCTCTTCTTCTTCTTCGTCCTCTTCTTCCACACTAACCTTGGCCTTTAATGCAAGGTTGGGCTTCTTTGATCTTTGATAATGGAGCACCGCATTGTCGGCGGTCTTGTCCAAGATTCTCATGGCCACAAACTCATCCAACACTTCACTTGAGGACAAGGTGTGGAAGTCCGGCCTTTGACGAATGACGGAGGACATGGCCTTGTGGTAGGGCATCATTGCCTTGAGGTATTTGCGCTTGATCCAATTGTCATCCGCGTCCTTGCTCCCATGATCTCGGAGTGAGACCGCGAATTTGGTTACTCTCCGATAAAGCTAACGAGGTTCTTCATCTTCTTTCATTGCAAACTCATCGGCTTCATCTTGCACCACTTCATAGTTGGAGCGTTGAATGCTTGCGCTTCCCTTGTAGAGGGAAACAACTTGATGCCATGCATCTTTGGCCATGGAGAAGGGCCGGAGATGAGGAAGATCTTCGGGTGGAATTGCATCTTTGATGATGAAGAGAGCATTCTCGTTGAATTGATTATCCGCGGCTTCTCTAGGAGTGAAGTTGCTTCGGTCATGTGGATAGAAACCTTCTTCAATGATTCTCCAAAGATTAGTATTCACATGATTTAAATGATGCTTAAAGCGATAGACCCAAGAATCAAAGTCCTCATTTTTCACAATCTTGGGGGGAGGACCAGCATGATTCAAATGAGTGGAAGGAATCGGTCCACCATAAACAAGTGGAGGCTCCACATGGGCAAAGATGTCGGTGCCGTTTTTACCACTAGAAGAAGGAACTTGATCACTAGTAGCTTCCCCCTTGTCAGAGTTAGCATCCATCACCTTGTTAGTGGGATCACCCACTCTCAACGATGCAGTGGAAAGTTTAAGCCCTTCTATGAATTTGTTAAACATGCTTTCAACCTCGGTCGTCATGGAGGTCTTCAATGTGTCCAAGGCCACATTGAATTCCTCACGAGAGACCGCGGTTCCCCCATCGGCCGTAGATGATATTGGATTCACACCGGAGTGTTCCTCCACGCCGTCTACGGTGTCAACCATACTCTTTGGATGGAAAAGTCCTTATTAAAGAGACGAGGCTCTGATACCAATCGAAAGGATCGATATAGTTGACTAGAGGGGGGGAATAGGCAACTAACAATTTTTAGCTATTCTTTACCAATTTGAACTTTGCATCAAAGTAGGTTGCCTAGATATGCAACGAGGTGAGCAACCTATATGATGCAACAACAAAAAGTACACAAGCAAGCTAAGGATACAACACAAAAGCTTGCACAAGTAAGGGCACGAGATAACCAAGAGTGGAGCCAGTGAAGACGAGGATGTGTTACCGAAGTTCCTTCCTTTTGAGGGGAAGTACGTCTCTGTTGGAGCGGTGTGGAGGCACAATGCTCCCCAAGAAGCCACTAGGGACAATGTATTCTCCTCACGCCCTCACACGATGCGAGATGTCGTGATTCCACTATTGGTGCCCTTGGAGGCGGCGACCGGACCTTTACAAACAAGGTTGGGGCTCTCTCCACAACCGAATTGGAGGCTCCCAATGAAACCACGGAGCTTCACCATAATGGAATATGGCTTCGAGGTGACCTCAACCGTCTAGGGTGCTCAAACACCCAAGAGTAACAAGATCCGCAAGGGATGAGTGGGGGGAATCAAATTTCTCTTGGTGTAAGTGTAGATCTGGGCCTTCTCAACCAATGCCTAGAAAATCAACAAGTTTGATTGGGTAGGGAGAGAGATCGGGTGAAAATGAGCTTTGGAGCAACAATGGAGCTTGGGGAAAAGAGGTAAGTCAACTTGGAGAAGAAGACCTCCTTATATAAGTGGGGAAGTCAATCCAACTGTTAACCTTGCTCAGCCCCGCACATGACGGTACTACCGCTGTGGCTAGCGATACTACCGTTCCACCTCGCGGTACTGCCGTGCAGTAAGGCGCAGAGCAGGAGGACCTGGACCCAGGGCGGTACTACCATGGAGGAAGCGCGGTACTACCGCCCACGAGCAGTACTTCCACCTCTACTACCGCAGCTAGTGCCGCAAAACTCGACACGAGAGGAGAACCCTCGAATTGAGGCGGTAGGAGCGCGGAGCCGCAGTGGTACTACGGCTGAGAGCTCCAAGCGGTACTACCGTGCTGAGGAGCGGTATTGCCGCTCTATAGCTCTCGAGCGGTACTACTGATGGGGTCCGCGGTACTACCGCTGGGACCAGATCATAGGAAGAAGGCAACAAGGAAGCCTTCAACGAAACAGAAAAGCTCAGAGGGTGCACAAGGAATCTGTACGTGTTGATTCCACCCTAGCCTCACCAATGCGGACCCCCTCTTAATAGTACGACTTTCCTACGACTCAAATCCACGGAAAAGAAACATAGACAAACGCCGTATTCAATAGTCTTCGAGGGGGACAAAAACAGTCTTGTGCCTAGTGATGAAATGTCTAAATACTCAAGGCACATGATTAGTCTGCAAAAGCATTGCCATCAATCACCAAAACACCTTAGGGATAAATATGCCCTTACATATTCCCCCTCCGGCAGATCGCCGGAAAAGGCCCCAAGATGGGATCTCACGGGTACAGAAGGTTGCGGCGGTGGAAAAGTGGTTTTCGTGGCTCCCCCTGATGTTTTAGGGTATAAGAGTATATATAGGCGAAAGAAGTACGTCAGTGGAGCTCCGGGGGCCCACGAGGGTGGGGGGCGCCTACCCCCTGGGCGCGCCCTCCTATCTCGTGGCCGCCTCACGGAGTTCCAGATTTCCACTCCAAGTCTCCTGGTTTGCTTTCGGTCCAAGAAAGATCATCGCGAAGGTTTCATTCCGTTTGGATTCCGTTTGGTATTCCTTTTCTGTGAAATACTGAAATAGGCAAAAAAAACAGAAACTGGCACTAGGCCTCCGGTTAATAGGTTAGTCCCAAAAATAATATAAAAGAGCATATTAAAGCCCATTAAACATCAAAACAGATAATATAATAGCATGGAACAATCAAAAATTATAGATATGTTGGAGACGTATCAGAAGTCTACCTTGAAGACTCACTAGAGTGATTGGGTGAGGACTAAGTGACCTTAGCTCAAGGGGAATAAGGTGAAGACGCGGTTTTCTGAGTTCAATCTCAGCCTCGCTAACCAGATGTACAGTTGTCACAACAACTGGAACTGGTCTACCAATTTTTTGTTTTCGTCAAGCAACCGATGCTATCACTTCACCCCTTTACATACAGTTTAACTTCATGAAGTCATTGATTGTTGTACTGTTTGACTTCATTATGTGAAGTCATTCTCTCTGATTCCATATTTGGCTTCATACTATGTTCCTGTTCTGATCTGTTCTACCTAGCTGCTATTAGTCTTTGTGCTTATTCTGTTCTATCTACTTAACTATGGCTAGGCTAGTGTAGTTTATATTCCGCTGCATACTATGTAGGTGTTATTTGCTTGCTTGTCTTCGAAGACAACTCATGTCTTGAAGACTCTCATAAAAATCGCCCATTCACCCCCCTCTAGTCGATAACTAGCACTTTCAGTATCTGGCGTACTTAACCTAATTTCCGCAGTCTTAGGCTTCGGTGGCATTTATCACACACTTCTGGGACCCGAGACTCTTGAGGAATCTTTTCCATTCTTTGGTTATGTCTAGAAAGATAGAAATAAAATTACTACAATTTTGGGTATTCACTTAATTTCGTTAGGTCTATGTGATTTTCTTCTAGCACTCAAGGCTCTTTATTTTGGCGGTGTATAGGATACATGGGCCCTTGGGTGTGGGGGTGTAAGAAAAATTACCAACTTGACCCTTAGTCCCATTGTTATATTTGGATATTTACTACAATCTCCGTTTGGGGGAGAAGGCGAGTAGAAAACAAAAGATATCTATTCTAGTTCTATCATCAGCTATGGGTTCGAATCTAAGAGAAATTATAGATAATGTTTCCTACCCTGAATTTTTCTTGTCTTTCCCGAATGCTAAGGAGAAGAAGAGGATTCAGTCAAAAGAAAAGGCTATTTTGGAGTTTTATCAACAATTTCCTTGTGTAGGTGGGGGCCTGGTATTTTAGGAGTCCTTATGTGAGGAATTACAAAAGAAACATTTTCAACAAAAATGTGAATTAGGAAGGATTGGTCAACGAAATATGAATCGAAGACTTAATCTTGATATACCTTAAAACAATACATTCTTGTTACTACGAGATGTATTGGCAGCTACGGATCATTTGTTCAAGTAGTAGCCAAGTAGTACCGAAGGAGTATCTCCGAGTTAAGGAGTACCGAAGGGAAGGAAGAAAAACCAAGTGAAAGAAGAAGTGCTAAAGTGCACAGCCACAATATGGCATAGAATAACCATCACATGGATCAAGCTATAAGGAATCACCTGCGAGCGAGGGCAAGTCTCATTTACATTAGGAACGGAATACACCAATCATAACTCTAGTCTGGTCCCTAGTTCCCTAAGTAGTGAGTGAAACTTCCAACTGAACTGATCTACACTTGCCATTTTCCCTTGTTTTCAACTTTATACCGCCTGTTCGTATCCCAATTTATATTCTTCAGGCCCTCGGTCAGCCATGACTTGCCACATGCCATGGCAGGTCGACGGTAGCAAAGCCAACGATCGTTGTCAAAAACTCAAAATTAGAGGTACTAAGATCGCATGATCACATAGCCTCTTTGGTAAACATATTTTAATTTTCTAATCACATAATCCATGTACTTTTTTCTATGGGTGTTACTCCATGCATTTTGACCGATCTAGGTATGAATGATATTTTTCAAAAGAGAAACCCGATCACCAGATCCAAATAATATAATTCAAGACCACCTTTAGACGTAGGTAATGTGCATCATATTTCTAAAGAGGTAAGTCAACAATTTATACAAAGTGTGTGCCTCCGCTTTGTCTAATTTTTGCTTTGAGTAAAATGCATTCGCAGTCACTTAACTTGTCTCGAAAGCTCACTTTAGTCATTATACTTAAGAATACGAACAATACGATCACTAAATATGACTTGAGGTGATTATACGATCACCGCCTCACCGTATAGCTTCGTATTTTTTGGTTGACTAGTCAAACGCCACATCACCCTCTCTACCTTACACTGGTCTCATCTATCTGTGGACAAAAAACAAATATTATGAGTAGGAGAATCAAACAAGGGATCAGTTTGCTGCCGCGTGCATGCATGGTTATCGTGAGCGGGCTGGACGGGGCTTCCCTACTTCCTCTGCATGCTCTCAACTCATTCGTTCTCCGTCCAACAGCCGCTTAGTTTTACCCTCCTAGCACACAACCAGGACCTCTACTATGTATATATATTACGTAAATACTTTCGTTTCTAAATATAAATCTTTTTAAACATTTCAAATGGACTAAAACATACGAATATATGTAGACATATTTTAGAATGTAGATTTACTCATTTTGCTTCGTATGTAGTCATTTATTGAAATCTTTAAAAAACTTATATTTGGAAACGGAGGGAATACATGTATACATGTACTATGACGTTTGCCGTCTTCTCCCATGAGCACACCGCTCCACTCCATGCAGCACACCATCTCCACCTACACTCCGGCGAGCCCGGCCACCATCGTTGCCTGCATGGTGCACCTCCACGCTGAGAGCAGGTACTAGTATCCTCTCAGCTCCCTGCCTTCCTTCACCATCTTTAGCTCCACGCGCATGCGTATGCAAGCAGCCACCTGTGAGGAAGAGCGTGTTCTTCGTGCATAGGCACGTATATAAGATGTATAGAGGTGGGCCACGAACCTCAACTGTACAAAGATTAGGAGGCAGGCCCAATACACAGTATGCACATAACACATATACTCAACACCTCCCCGCAGTCGAAGCGGCACCGCGGCTGACGCAAAGACTGGACTAAAATTCCTCAAATGACGCCGTAGGCAAGCCTTGGTCATGATATGTGCAAATTGTTGGGAAGTAGGAACGTGTAAAACATGAATATGGCCAAGAGCCACGTGTTCCCAAACAAAATGAATATCCAACTCAATATGCTTAGTCTGTCGATGATGCACCGGGTTAGCGGAGAGGTAGACCGCCGAGACGTTGCCACAGTAGACCACCATGGCACGGTCAACAGGGCAAGATAGCTCCTGAAGCAGCTGACGAAGCCACGAACACTCAGCGACGATGTTGGCCACCGCATGATACTCATCCTCAACACTGGAGCGAGACACCGTAGACTGCCGCTTGGACGACCACGAGATAAGAGAGGGTCCAAGGTAGACACAATAGCCTGAGGTGGAGCGACGGGTGTCAGGGCAGCCCGCCCAATTTGCATCCGAGTAGGCGGTGAGGGCGGTGTCGGCGGAGGCGTGAAGCGTGACTCCAAGATCCATAGTGCCACAGACATAGCGGAGAATCCGCTTGACAGCAGCCCAGTGAACATCCCGAGGAGCATGCATATGAAGACACACCTGCTGCACGGCATACTGGATCTTTGGTCGAGTCAAAGTGAGGTACTGAAGAGCACCAACAATAGACCGATAGAAGGCAGCATCCGAAGCAGGAGAACCATCCGTAGCAGAGAGCTTGGCCTTCGTATCAACAGGCGTGGCAGCGGGCTTGTAGTTAAGCATGTCAGCGCGCTCTAGGAGCTCATGAGCGTACTTCCGCTGATGAAGAAAGAAGCCATCCGGACGGCGCACCACCTCAACACCGAGGAAGTAGTGCAAAGGACCCAAGTCCTTGATGGCGAACTCAGCACGAAGACGAGCAGTAAGCTGACTGAGAAGACCAGCCGTACATGCCGTCAGGATGATGTGGTCGACATACAGAAGCAAGTAGGCCATGTCAGAGCCCTGGTGATAGACGAAGAGCGATACGTCCGAGCGAGTGGAGCGGAACCCAAGCTGATGGAGAAACGCCGCGATGCGCTGGTACCAAGCGCGGGGGGCCTGCTTGAGTCTGTACAAGGACCGCGAAAGCAGACACACATGGTTGGGAAGTGCCGGATCAACAAACCCAGTGGGCTACTGGCAGAAGACCTGCTCCTCGAGGTGACCATGAAGGAAGGCGTTGGAGACGTCCATCTGGTGCACCAGCCAAGCACGGGAGACCGCAAGGTGAAGAACCGTGTGTATCGTGTCGGGCTTGATGACCGGAGCGAAGGTGTCGGTGAAGTCGATGCCAGCACGCTATCGAAAACCACGAACGACCCAACGTGCTTTTATAGCGATTAAGGGTACACTACAAAAAAAAGACACATCCGTGACATTTTGGGCCGAACGAATTTTTTTTTGTCATACATATGACACTTCTATGACGATTATTGTGACAAAACCCGGTATCATCCTGGGTAGGCCGAAGACGTAGCTGCATGACATTCTTTGGGCCGTCCATGACGGAAAAAACCATGGTAGAAGCGAGGGGGAGGAAAATTTCGGGGAGTTTCCGGTTACGGTGGGAGGTCGGGGGCCGAGCGATGCGCGTTTCTCTCGTACACGTACGCGCGTGTGTGTGAGGTGTTGGCTCTAACTGAACCCGAGCGAGGCATTGGGCTCTAACTGAACCCGAGCGATTGCACTGCAGGCTACGCGTTAATGAACCCGAGCGATTGATCGATGGCTGTTAACTGAACCCGATCGAGCGATTCCTTCACTACTGTTGCTAACTGAAGCCGATCGATGGGGTGAACAGTGAGTGTTGCGGGGGGGTTGGATGAACAGTGAGCAGTGGCGTTGCCTCTGGATGAACAGGACCCCGTGGTGTGGTGGAGGGCTGGATGAACAGTAGACGATGGAGGGGTGCCCGTGGAGGGGTGGATGAACAGGACCCCGTGGTGTGGAGGGCTGGATGAACAGTAGACGGTGGAGGGGTGGTTGAACAGGACCCCGTGGTGTGAGTGCTGGATGAACAGTAGACGGTGGAGGGGTGACCGTGGAGGGGTGGTTGAACAGGACCCCGTGGTGTGGAGGGCTGGATGAACAGTAGACGGTGGAGGGGTGGTTGAACAGTAGCCGGTGGAGTAGCGCGCGGTGGAGGCTGAATGAACAGGAGCCCGTGGAGGCTGGATGAACAGGAGCCCGTGGAGGCTGGAGGAGGTCGGCGGTGGAGATGAACAGTATCCCGTGGAGTCCCGTTTTGCGGTACGCCGCACCCCTCCCGATGAACAGGACCCCCGTTTCGACCGTAGCTCTCCAACACAAGTCCGTTTCCTCCGTTTTGCGGTACGCCACACCCCTCCCGATCAACAGGACCCCCGTTTCGACCGTAGGAGGTCCGTTTCCTCCGTTTTGCGGTACGCCAGACCCCTCCCGATGAACAGGATCCCGTTTCGAACGTGGCCGGTCGAACACAAGGTCGTTTCCTCCGTTTTGCGGTACGCCAGGCCTTGTTTCCATCGCCTGTTCTGCCCAAGCCCTCCCGATGAACACGACGCATTCCGTTACCTCCCCATGAACACGACGCATTCCGTTGCCTCCCCATGAACACAACGACGACGCTGTTTCTCCGTTCTGACCCAGCCATGTACACGAGCCCTGTCCGTACGTATGCGCGAGTAGGCGTTCGAGACCCCTCCCGTATGTACACATACATGGCCGTATTTTCTTTCTTGCACCCTGGCCGCTGTACGTACGTGTAAATGCTACGTGCGCGCCTCTACTACGACACGTGCGCGCCTCTACATCGACCAGTTTGTACGTACACGTTCGCGGCCAGAATGACAACGCTACGTACGCTTCGACCAGGTGGGTCCCGACTGTCAGGCACTTCCTTGCCTATGAAGATGTAGCTGGTCGGTCCCAGCAATCAGGGGGCGAATCGTTTTGTTTTTTTTTGCCCGGACGCACTTCCTTGCATGCGAATATGTAGCTGGTGGGTCCCAGCAGTCAGGGGAAAATGTTTTTTTCGCAAAATACAGTGGCCCGTCCGGTGGGTCCCAGCTGTCAGTTGGAGGAATCATTATTTTCCGCGTAATAAGGAGGCACTTCCTTGTTGCGGCCATGGACCCAGCTGTCATCCTCTCCACGTACAGTCCACGTCCGATGGAAGTCCTTGACCACGTTGACCACGCCGCGACGAGAGCACCAGGGCAGTGGACGACGGCGAGGCCTAGGAAGGGGACGACACAGAGGCAGGGAAGACTCGGCAGTTGTTTCCCACGCGGAGGGGAGTACGACTGTACGAGGGTTTACTGGTTTGTCTGCCGTCGCCGGAGAATAACAGCAGGTGTGGGTGAGTAGAGGGATGGCTAGGCCAGCAATGGGAGTACGGTCGGGTGGTGAGGCCTGCGCGGCAGCACAGCCGGCCGCGAGGAGGAGGGAGCAGGCAGTCTCGCCGATGCTTGTTTGAGCGGCTGGAGCAGGAAGAGCAGAGATTGAAGAAGCACGACGGCCGTTGGATGGACATCCAACAGTCAGTGCTTGTGCGTCAACCTTTTTTTTAGGAAAGCCTCAAATCTGTCGAAAACAGCATACAGCCCATCTGTCATTATTTCTAATAATTTACAGCCCATTTTCTAATTCTTAAGGTTTTTTTGGAGCCCATATTCTTTTTGTTAGCATTACAGCCCATATTGTGGCAACGGTTAAAAAATTATACGAAATTTTGCATATTTCGGTGCGGTCCGAACTGTTTTTAATCACGAAATTTCGACTCACATTCAAACTGATTTTAAAAATAAATGTATATCAATATAAAATCCAACAAATTCTCCATGCATAAAAATTAATGTAATTTAAAATCTTGAAATGAAAAAAAAGATATTTGAAACTAATTGCCGGTTTGATGTTTTTTAAAAATGTACAACCTATTGCTCATTACTGATGGGCCATTTTCTCGGCTAGCCGAATGAAAGCTCTCCTCGTCTTGAAAGATTTGCAGCCCAACAGGCCTGACAAAGTGACTTACTTGGCAAATCACAAAAAAACTGGGCTGTGGCCGTGGACCCAGCTGTCAGCCTCTCCATGTACAATACTCTTCTAATGGAAGTCGTTCCTTGACCATGTTGACCACGCCGCGCGGAGAGCACCACGACGGTAGACGACAGCGAGGCCTAGGAAGGGGACGACGCGGTAGTGGAAGCCCGCGCGGAGAGGACTACGAGGGTTCACTGGTTCGGCTACAGTGTGAGGCTGCCGTCACCGCAGGGCCTGGCCAGCGGTGGGAATAGTAGGGGGCGGTGAGGCCTCTGCGGCAGCACAACCGGCCACGGGAGGCAGGAGCATGCGGCACGACCGGCGCTGCTTTGGGCGGCTGGAGCAAGAAGACCAGAGGTTGAAGAAGCACTACGGCCGTTGGATGGACATCGTACGGTCACTAGAGCTAGAATCGTTCATATTGACTAAGTTGACAAAGCCCTTCGTCCCCGTCAACTTAGTAGGCCCACAAGTCAGCCTCCCCGCAAGGTGGGTCCCAGCTAGCCGGGGAGTATTCATTTTTTGTGCGTAATAAGGAGGCACTTCCGGTGGGTCCGAGCTGACAGCGGGGGGAACGTTTTTTTATGAAATATGGTGGCCCGTCCGGTGGGTCCCAGCAGTCAGGGGGAAACGATTTTTTTCCGCAAAATACTGGTGGCCCGTCCGGTGGGTCCCCGCTGTCAGGTGGAGGAATAATTATTTTCCGCGTAATAAGGAGGCACTTCCTTGCGGCTGCCGTGGACCCAGCTGTCAGCCTCTCCACGTACAGTACTCTTCCGATGGAAGTCGGTCGTTGACCACGTTGACCACGCCGCGCCGAGAGCACCAGGGCGGTGGACGACGGCGAGGACTAGGAAGCGGACGACTCGGAGCCGGGGAAGACGCAGCAGTGGATGCCCATGCGAAGATTAGTACGAGGGTTCACTGGTTCGGCTGTGGTGTGAGGCTGCTGTCGCCGCAGAATAATAGGGGGTGTGGGTGAGTAGAGGGATAGCCCGGCCAGCGGTGGGAGTAGTAGGGGCGGTGAGGCCTCCGCGGCATCACAGCCGGCCACGGGAGGCAGGAGCACGCGGCACGACTGGCGCTGGTTTGGACGGCTGGAGCAACAAGACCAGAGGTTGAAGAAGCACTACGGCCGTTGGATGAATATCATACGGTAACAGGAGCTAGAATCGTTCATATTGACTAAGTTGACAAAGCCCTCCGTCCCCGTCAACTTGGTAGGCCCACAAGTCAGCCTCCCACTATGCTGGGTTCCAGCTGGCAGGGGGAATATTCATTTTTTGTGCGTAATAAGGAGGCACTTCCTTGCGTGTGAAGATAGCTGGTGGGTCCGACATGTCAGCGGGGGGCACTTTATTTCACGAAATACAGAGGCCCTTCCGGTGGGTCCCAGATGTCAGGTGGAGGAATCATTATTTTGCGCGTAATAAGGAGGCATTTCCTTATGTGCGGCCATGGACCCAGCTGTCAGCCTCTCCACGCACAGTCTACTTCCGATGGTGTCGTTTGTTGACCACGTTGACCACGTCGCACCGAGTGCATCCAAGGTGGTGGACGACGGCGAGGCCCCGGACAGCAACGAGCCGGAGATGGGAAGACGCGGGAGTAGAGTCACAGACAGAGAGGTGTACGAGGGTTAACTAGTTCTAGTGTGGTGTGGTTCGGCAGTCGGTGGAGAAGAACAGGAGGTGTGGAGGGGTGGAGGGATGGCCTGGCCAACGGTGGAGTAGCGCTTCATAGCGAAGCATGCTAAGCAGAGCTGCTAGCAGCAGGAGGCGGGAGGTGGTCCCGGCGGCGCTGGAGGAAGAAGACGAGAGATTGAAGATGGATGTCGGTCATTGGATGTAAATCCAACGGCTAACATGTCAGAATCATTTGTTGACTAAATTAACAAAGACTTGCATTGGCTTCGACCTATTGGCCCACATTTCAGCCTTCAAAAATGTGGCACGTATTCAACCCATTTTTTCAGAATTACAGTCTTTTTTTGCGCGGTAGAATTTACAGTCAATTTGATCTTTTTTTTAATTACAGCCATTAGCTGGGCTGGGTAAACAAATAATGTAGCGTTCATGCGGCTCATTTATTTTATTTCCTAAAAAAGTACAGCCCATTTACACTTTCTCGAAATACACGATTTTGCTGGGCTGATTCTTAATTATAATGTTGGGTTGGGCCAGCAATGTTATCAAAAATAAAAAGGGGCTGAGCATTTTGTTATAAATATATTTAAATAATAAGTGATATTATTACATTCGTTCCTAAATTAACAGTCTTACCAAGCTTTATATAATAACATATAAAATATATTTTTTAGAAAAACAGGGAGCATCTCCCCGGTTCCATTGCTGAAAACGAAACCACAACATATTCCGATACAGCAGCTCAAAGAGCAGTTCGAAAGCAAAGGTAGAAAAGCTACAAACTAGGGGGGTGGATGAACAAGTTCTCTGAATAACACAAATCACCTGAGCGGTGCCAAAGGCAGAGCGGATAGAGCACTCAAATGACACAAGGAGGGTCCAGGGAAGCCTTCATGGTCTTCAGCCGAGGGGCCGTGTCAGCCTGCAGAGACCAGTAAGCAAGCGGAGACACCAGGCTGGAAGGCGTAGCATGGTGGATGTCCCTCTTTTTCCGCGCCAGGTGCCCATCATCTTCATCAGAGATCTTGACACGAGCCCACGGGTCCAGCCCCAGAGCAGGTCGAGCCTTGTTCAGCCACAAGTGATCGCCAACGGTTTCTGGAGGGATCTTGTTAGGGTTTCCACGAAGCTCATCAACTTGTCCTTGTCTGATCCGGAGGAGAGAATCGCCCAGTTCCTCACCATGTTCCTGATCAACCTCAAGACCTGCGGAATGGAAATCCAGGAGGTGTTACTGAAAATCATAGCATTTCTATATTTCTAGAGGCACCAAAGGACAGCTGAGCTAACAGTGTTTAAAACTGAGCACTTTTTGGTAGCAATCCAGAATCTGGCGACAGATTCGAAGGATGAGCCAATCTGACTAGAGAAATATTCCTCAATGTGGGCCCAAAGATGTTTAGCAACTATACATTCAAAAAATAGGTGAGAACAAGACTCTTGTTCCAAGCAGTAAACACAATCAAGGGGTTTGATGATGTGTCTCTTCCTAAGGTTATCCCTAGTCATCAATTTTTTTGGAGAGAAGCCAGAGAAATACATGAATTTTAGGGGGAACTCTCAATTTCCAGACAGTAGGATAAACACGGGTTGAACCCCTCTAAAGTTGATAACATGATAGAGGGAGCTGGAGGAATACTTCCCCTTATTGTCCAGCTACCAAATCAGGGCATTCGGCTCGGCAGTAAAGGTAATGCTTTTGGCAATTTCCTCCAATTGGAACCATTGTTCCATGAGACTATCACTAAAGTTCCTTCTAAAAGAGAGTTTTAGGCATTGACCGTCCCAAACTTCATTGACACTTTTGTTAAGCTCATTGCGGACAGAGTAAATAGGCCAAAATTGGACTGCTAGGGGGGATGTGCCAAACCAAGTATCTTCCCAGAACCTGGTTCTGCTCCCATCCTCTATGTTCCATCTGTAGCCAAATTTCACAGCATGCATAATAGATTTTAATCCTTTTCAGAATCTAGAGGTCTTAGGGTTGGAGGAAGGGACAAAAATATTAGGTTTATTTCCTAGGTATTTAAGGGCAATAAGAGGCTTCCAGGGTTTCAGGTCTTCCTCATAGAATCTTTTAATCCAAGACCCTAGAAGACAGATGTTAATTTCTTGGAGGTTAGGTATGCCTAGGCCTCCAAAATCTTTTTTCATAGAGACTAGGGCCCAATTAGCAAGGTGTAGCTTCCTATTTCCCTCAAAATCATTCCACAACCAATGAGACATCTGAGAATTGATGAGGTTCACTGCCCATTTAGGAAACTTGAAGGAGAAGAGATACACTGGAATGCTAGCCAAACAAGCTTGTATGAGGATCAATCTACCTCTGTAAGAGAGAAGTTTGCCCCTCCACCCAGCAATCCTTTTAATGATTTTATCCAGAAGGGGTTGGATATCCTCTCTCCTCAGTTTATCATAGTGGAGAGGGATACCTAGGTACTTAATGGGGAAGTTACCTTTATTACAAACTAGAATAGAGAGGAAGTCAGCTAACTCCTGATTATCCATGTTGATAGGGATGAGTTCACTTTTAGAGTAGTTGATTCTCATGCCTGAGACTTGTTCAAACCAGGTTAGAACAGTTTTCAGATTGCTAGCATGTGTGGAGTCATTGTCTAAGAAAAGGATGGTATCATCTGCATATTGAAGGCAGATGATGCCACCAGGGCAGACCTCAGGACAGAGCCCTGCAATCAGACTATGATCAGCAGCTTTGCTCAGCATTTTAGTAAGAATGTCCACTACTAAATTAAACAAAAGCGGGGAGATGGGGTCACCTTGCCTAAGGCCTTTACCAGCAAGGAAAAAATCACTTTCACAGTTATTTAACTTGACCCCAACAAACCCCCCATGAGTAAGTTGCTGGATCCAACTCTCCTCTATGAAATGCTTGGGAAAGATCTAAGAGATCATTTTTCACCAAGTCCCAAAAATGATGGTAAAACAAGAAGGGAATCCTATCAGGACCAGGAGCCCCATCAGGATAAGAGCTAAAAATGGCTTCCTTCACCTCTGTCTCTGAAAAAGGGGCTTCTAGCAGCTCATTTTCAGCAGGAGAGACTTTTTCAGAAGTAGAGCAAAAATAGTTTTGTAGAGAGAACCCAGAAGGGTTTTCTTTCTTAAACAGGTCTTTGTAGAAGTCACTAGCCACTTTCAGCATCTCATCTACCTCAGTAACAGGGCCATTAGGGCCATCAAGGGAGTGAATGAGGGTTTTCCTCCTCTAGTTAGCTACTACATGGAAGTAAGCAGTATTTCTATCACCCTCCTTAATGTTCCTATCTCTAGACCTTTGTTTGGCTTTGATTTCTTCTTGAAGCCAAAAAATTTTGAGCTCTCCATGGACAAAGTTTAATCTATTAGTCTCAGCCTCAGAGAGGTCAGTGGTTTCTGCCTTAATATCTAGAGAGTCAAACTCAAGGAGGAGAAGCCTTTTGTATCTTCTAAGATTAGCTTCCTCATTGGAGTTCCACCCTTTGGTAGTTCTTCTAAATCTCCTGATTTTGATCTGCCAATTTTCTAGGGGGC
Source organism: Triticum urartu (assembly GCF_056163025.1). Classification (NCBI taxonomy): domain Eukaryota; kingdom Viridiplantae; phylum Streptophyta; class Magnoliopsida; order Poales; family Poaceae; genus Triticum; species Triticum urartu. The sequence goes on from NC_141877.1 coordinate 280,243,746, forward strand.
AGCTGCTCCCCAGTAGGCTCATTCCAGATTTTCCTGACTAGCTCAGTAAAATCTTCTCTAAGCAACCACCACTTTTCAAATTTAAAACTATTGCTCTTTGGAGTTTCATTAAGACCAGAGTCCCAGAGCAAAGGAGTGTGGTCACTACCACATCTGGGCAGAGCTCTACAACTAGAAAGGGGAAAAACTATCTAATTCTGTGTCACAGAAAATTTTGTCAATGGTGGACATAATCCTGGAGCAGCACGTCCAACATATCTAGCACAACTGTGGGTTTTCCTTCTGACAGGGCAATTCTCAACTTTATAGGTAACCATTTTGTAGATAAAACAACTCTTGGGCTTGACACATTTATCCAAATGATGCCCTGGTTCCCCACAGTTGTAGCAGATCACCTCAGAGTATGCCATAAGGCCCGAAGCAGGGGCAGGAGCAGTTTTCTGGATGTCCTATCTCTTCTTTTGCTGATTCTTGCCTTGAGATTTTCCACTGATCTGAGAGTCGGAACCACCAGCAGATTGATCTTGGGAAATTACAGGAGCCTGCACAGATTGTGCCCCCATTTGGGGCGGAGGTGGGCCATATCACTGCCCAACCAGCGCTCCCCCCCATTGTGATAGGGGAAATTCATCGGAGTTCCTGGTTCCTTCTCATCCTCCAGCCAGATGTTATCTCTCAGGAAGCAGAAATAACCACCAGACAGCTCAATTGAAGCAGATTACAAGCCTAATTTCAACCTTCTGCAGGTTTGGGGGAGAGGTAAGGTAGGGGATCCACCTGCTCCGGCTCCGGTGGCGTGCTGGTGGGCAGGAGTCCAGTCAAGCATTCCCATCTCACAGCACGGCGTGGATCTCCTGAATTCACTTCTCCTTTCGCCCATCAAACGAACGCAATCGGCGACTCATTGGGGTGGGGCATCCTGTGCTTCTCCGAGAAATCTCCTTCGAAGTAGATCCGCAGGGCTAGATTCAGCAGCTCCCAATCCACATGATCCTTGCACATCCGAGCATACCTGCGTGAGTGAGAGAACAGATTCGGTCTCTCCTTGGCTTCCTCCCTCGCAGCTTCCTCCTCTGCTTCCCTCCATTTGCGCGTGCACTAGGTCTAGGAGAGAGCGTCGTCGCGGATCCGCATCTCCCGCTCCCTTCATCTCCTCCCTTGAGTCTCCCGCAGCACCGCCGGTGCAACGGAGTCGAGCAGCTAGAGCATCTGTGGGAAGGCTTTGTAGACATGTGGGAGATGCATCTTGTACATCTGCATGTCTTCCAGCCATTCCCCTGTGGATATGGCCGGTGACTCCATGGGGCACGTGAGCGGACTTACTGAGGGGGGCAGGCGCGCCCGGAGTCAGGAGGCGGGGGGTGGCGGCGAGATCTATGGCGGCAACGAGGGTGGAGGTAGTGGCGGGGGCGACGGCGAGGGTGGAGGTGGTGGCGGGGGCGAAGGGGATTGCGAGAGCGGTCATCTATTTGCCAATTATGTGAACTAAATAGTCAACATATAAAATAATTTAAATATATATAATATAGTTAGAAGGGAAACATAAGTTGGACCTGGCGTTCCTATTCTTATATAGAAAAATAGAATAGACCTCTGCATTTTCTTAAAAAAATACATAAATTGGGCTGCCAAAAATAAAACCTCAGATGGGAGGTCCATAGGCCGGTCGATACATGACGGCCCTAAGAAAATACAAACAGGCCTATGGACCTCCCATCCGAGGACGTGGGCTGCGCATGTTAAAAATGAAAGCCTAGACGGGGCAGCCCAAAACCACGTCCAACACTTGCCAAAACTTCGTCCCTCATTTTCTTTGTGTTTCGCACACTCGACATTGTGTGGGCATTTTGACTGTGCATCATATGAAGATGTGATATGCATGAATGTTGATCAGCATGATGTTAACTGACTGGTAGTTCCATTTTCGACCATGAATAAAACTTCCAACATGATGTTAACCCTGTTTGAAAAGGCCGTGTTAATATAAATGCTCTGCCTTTGAAAGTTGCAGTTTCTTATCTGAACTGAACTTGCAGTTTCTTATCTGAAACTGAAACTTGCAGTTTCTTCTCTGAGAATCACATTGTCTGCACTTTTATACTCCTATGAAACTACGTTTTTAAGTGCTAAAAATAGATATCTAGAATTCATAAAATACTTCATATGCTCAATACTGCAAATCTGAAATTCAAAAGACATTCATATCTGAAAGTACTCTCAAAATGCACAACACAAAACACAATTCACAACCTGCAAATACTGACAACCCTAAGCTCCTCCTGACAATTCATAACCTACTCGACTATTGGGCTGGGGGGGGCAGCCCCCTCCTATTCCTCGGCGGCAGATAGCTGCCCCGTGAGACGGTGTGAATGGCGAGGGAGACGATGGCGGGGAAGCATCGTCGGGCTAACTGCTTTTCTCCTCTTCCAGTTGGGTTCGGTCGACGAAGACTCCACCGGCTCGCTCTGGCGGGACACCCTCACAAACGACACCCTGTAGATGCTCGATCCTTCAATCTCTGGTGGATGCTCCATCTGAGATCGATACTCCCACCACCGCTCCCTCACGATCGGATTCAGTGAATCTGTTTGCTCCATGGCCCAGAGGAGCAGCTCTATGTACTCCGGCGCGACTCCCTCCAGGAGTATCGCCGCCTTTTCGCTCTGTTGCAGATATTTGGCCATGGATGTCGCTGTCGCCGCTAGTTGGTCCTTGTTGTCAAACCAAGACTGTATCTCCAACATCCTAGCTAGCTTCATAGGGTCGCCGTCTGCGATCCTCATGTATCGGTTGTACTCCTCCATCAATCTACTTCTCCACAGCACCTTCACTCGCCGGCGGTGGTTTTTGAATGGAAGAGGAGAGGAGCAACGCTGGTTTTGGATTAGAACGGGAGAGGAGCGACGCTGGTTTTGGACTGGAACAGGAGAGGAGGGGCGGTGGTTTTGAAATGGAAGAGGAGAGGAGCGGCGCTGCATTTAGATTGGAACAGGAGAGGAGCGGCGGTGGTTTAAGAGGAGAAGAGCGGAAGAGCGGCGCTGGTCTTGGAAGTATTTTTTTGTTGTTTCGCGTATTTTGGGTCAAAGTTTGACCACGTACTGTATTTGACAAGCAAAATGTGAATGCATGTCACCAAATTGATTTTGATTTTGATACAGTCAGAGCACGCCGGCCCTCTCGTCCAATCCTAAATCGTTGTCGCACGCTCCTCTCCCTCTTCTCCATTGCAAAACCACCTCCTCTCCTCTCCATCATCTCCATTCCAAAACCACCGTCTCGCCTCTCCCTCTTCTCTATTTCTAGATGCTTTGCTCCATGGCGCGGGCGCAATCCATGGATACAAAATTAGTATATTGTATACTATTTAAAAGTCGAGGGCGGGGCTTTTCCTGCACGGTAGGTGGCGGGGCAGTTCTGCCTAGTCGGTTCGACAGAGACGCGAGAAGATGAGGGAGTAGGCTGCTGCAAACGTAGGGTTGTATGATTTGACAGCAAGTTACTGCTGGACAGGTGGGGCCCCGTGATTTGACTTGCCATTATCATTTTAACTGCGGTGCTACGACCGGCGTGAGTCTCCCAGATTCCTGACCACCTCCATACAGGTGCCTCTCCCAATGCTCCACCATGTAGTAGAGGCTGGCTCTTGCATGAGAGCCCACTTCTCCACTTTTTCCTTACCTCTCTTTCCTCCACATATGCAAAAATGCCATGTAAAGCGCACTATTGTACTTACTTTTACTTGCTCCAAAAGGTGCTTAAGCTTGCCACATAAGCATAAAGTCTGATGTGGCAAGTTAATCAAGAAGAGAGAGACTAGTTTGGTGACCCAAGGAAGAAACGGTGCTAAGCGCGTGTACCTAGGTGAAAAGACAATTTTGAGTCTATACCTAATTAAATGAAGCAAACTTAGCAACACCATTTCATTGGAAGAGGTCACTCCTTGGCAAATGCAATAAATACATGCGCTTAGCACCGTTTCTTCCTTGAGTACGAAGAAAGAGATAGAGAGGAGTAAAAAAAATACACTTATAGCCAACCTTGTTGTAGTATGAGTGACTAAGTGATGACTGTGTATGACATGCAAACATCAGATAGCCTAACGCACCGTGTTAAATCTCCAAGGGCGCGACCGCATGAGCGACGCGATGGTCATGGTACGCGCGACCATGACACGGGCTGCTGGCAGCCCTTGGATCTGAGATCAAATAGTCGCATGCTAAGTTGCTAAAAATTTGCAGAATAACCCTCCAGGATAGGATATTCACCCATAGGTCTAGAATCACGCCATGCAACCGTTCGATCTCAGATCCAAGGGCTCTCGGAAGCCTGTATCATGGGAGAATGGAAAGCCACTACCCTGCCATTCACACGCTGGCAGTTCGCTCCTACTCGTCCCCGCACGTCCTTCAATACTACGGCGGTTCGCTCCTAGTCATCCCGTACATTCACATTACGGCAGTTTCACTAATCCTAACCCTCCTCCCAAATCCATGGCGTCCCAAATCTCCATGATCGGCAGTGAGTACAAGGTTAGAACCATCACCGGCGATGAGTTCAACGTCATCTACACCCGTTCTTCCGCGACGGTGAAAGGATGCCTTTCTCGCTTCAGACACATGTTCGAAGACTCAGATGATGAGTGGGTCGCTGGGCTAGATGTTGAGTACACCACAGTCCTGGGACAAGAGAAGGATCTAAAGGACGAAGAGAGGAAGAAGCCCGATGTGATCCAGGTTTGCGTGCATGACTTATGCTTGGTCTACCACATATGCCATGCCGACGTTGAGTGCCAAGATTTTAAGGACTTCCTCAAGAGCAACCTAGTCAAATTCATTACTGTAGACTTTGGTAACGACAAAGAAGTCCTGCATCGGATAGGCCTCGTTGTAGGCAACACCTTCGACCTCCAGAAGAATCGGCTGGTGTCCTCTCGTCAGCCTTCAATGCTGACCCTGGCAGGAGCCATGGTTCATCCTTCGTACGGTAAACTGGAGAAACCTCATTACATGTTTCATCGTCATGCATGGCAGCGGAATTTACTAGATATAGACCACATCCACTACGCTGCAATGGATGGCTACCTTTGCTTCAATGTCTACAAGGGTTGGATGAAGAGCAACAGCCAAGTGTGCGGTTCAAGCAAAGAAGTATCGGCCAAGAGGAACAGGGACAAGGACGAAGTCGAGGACGTGGACGAGGACTCCGAGTAAGGTGGCAGTGTCATTGCTCATGGTGGTTCTAATGCAGTGTCTGCCGGAATAGTTGCAACGTTTAATTTTAGGTGTGCTTAATTTAATTTGAGGGGTGTGTTGTGTTGAGCCCCCAGCAGAACTATGTTATGTTTCTTCTCGTTACTTTAACTCTTCAGTACATACATACTAGTATTTCTTACATTTCATCTTTTAGTTGGTATAGTACTACCACTCGTTTCTTCACATTATATACGTACAATATATATGGCCAACATCATATAGCCAGTAGTTTAGTTGTCAAAGAATTTCAGGGTGCTTAGTTTTGTCAAAGAATTCCAGGATGCTTAGAGGGTGCTTGGATCCAAGGGACTTATTTTAGTCTGACTAAAAATAGTCTCTTTAAGAGGCTAAAGTTTCAAGCACCCCTGACTAAAGACGGGCTAAAACTAGTCTTGAGACTAAAAATTTTTAGTCAGGGGTACCCCTACTAAAATATGGATTAGTCCTCTCTCTACTCATTTAACTCCTCTCCTTTAACACAGGCGAGTTCTGGATTGGAGGGTTTGGAGGATAATAAATGCTCATTAACTTGATTTTAGCCTTTTTAGTATTTGTATCCAAGCATGGGTGAGGCTAGCATGTTTTAGTCCCACTACTTTTAGTCATGGGACTAAAACGTATCCAAGCACCCTCTTAGTTTTATTTGAGGGGTGGGTTGTGCTGGACACCATTATTGTGACTAGCCTTTTTAATAGTACTATATGCATAATTTGGCGACGAGCGCTCTCTATATGTACCACCTTTTTTAGTTTCAAGTTTTGCTCCATGGCGCAATCCATCGATACTACTGTTGTACAAAAGTATACATTTTTTAAAAGGCTAGAGGGCGGGGAAGTCTAGCTTGGTCGGTTTCACGAGAGGCGAGGGCCTTTGTGATTTGACGGCTCATTACTACTGGAAGGTGGGGCCTTTTGATTTAACTGCTCGTATAAATGCGCCGACGACCTGATCGAGGAGGAGCAAAGAACCATGCGGTATACTCAAGTTTTCCAATGGAGTAGTACTGCAATGGAGGAGCACGAAACACGGCAGCCAGTGCCATATGGCGATAAAAATGATCTAATTTGCTAGTCATCTCATTGTTAGCATTGTTCTATTCATTCCCTCAAAAAAAATTGTTCTATTCATGCCTCGCAGAGAACGTGACACATGCGGCGAAACACTCGAAGCAAAAGATGAAACACAGGAGCAAAAGAAGAAGGAAGATTATCACCCCAAATGATTTAATTCATCGCGGAGTCGTAACTGCTTCTTCATCGCCTCCACGACCTCCATCTCCTTGCGCGTCTCCTCCGCCATCTTCATCATTGTGTCCATGACGCGGCATTTCTCGACGCAAGCCTTCATCATCTGTTCCGCGGCCATATTACGTACCTTGACAGTAGCCAGGTGCTCGATGCAGAGCTTCGCCAACTCTTCCTTCTGTTCCATGGCGAGGGCCTGCAACATCTTCATCGAGGAACTACTATTCTCATGCAGCTTATTCCAGCCGGCGTTCTTCTCCTTCAACAGGTCGATCTTGTGGCAGAGCTTCGCATTGTCCTCCCGAAGTCGCAAGATTTCGCCGGTCGCCTTCTTCTCCGAGGCAATGCTCTTCTTCAGCAGCATCACCAAGCCAGCGGTCAACTCCCCCTGGTGATTGAGCTCAGCGGGCATGTCATCGAGGCTCTCCTTCAGCAACTCCATCAAGCCTTGGATGAACTCCTTCTGCTTATTGAGCTGATCGAGCATGTCGTCAAGGGATAACGACTCCAGCTCCGCTGGCTCGGCATGTTCGCCTCCACGGCTAGGGCGCTCCTGGGAGCCATCGCCTGCCCGTGAGAGATCTTTCGAGGTCTCTGCGTGGTGGCGAGCCCTCTCTTTTTTTCTGCAGCCTTGGTTGCCGCTCCCTTGTTACGAGTAGTTCTCGACCTAGAGCTCTGCTCACCGGCCATGGCAACTACGGGCGAAGAAGAAGCACTTATGAGGAGGAAAGGTAGAGTGATTTTTGGTTAGGTAGTTCCCCTTTTTATAACCTACGTACTAGCACTAGTACTAATACCTGCATAGTGGGAACACGTTCAGGTTTGGTACGTACTACTAGTAGGTGTGAGCAGGCTTTCGAATGTGATGGGAACAAGGTAAAGATTAATTGATGGTTTTGGTTTCGAGGCCCGAAACGGCTCCCAATGAGTTTAGCGGAACATAAATTTCAAGTACTACTACACTGCTCAAATGCATAAATATTATGTTACTGTCAAAAATTGGCACAAAATATGAAGGAGACCAATGGAAGTACTACTAGCAACCCACGATTTAACTACTCGCATGCGCGCAGTGGAGTAATAATGTCTTTCTTCCGTCCTCACGTCCACTCAATTTGCATGCGCTGTATTAATTGACCATCAATGAAGTGAACGACTTTACACACATCAAATTATCACATGGGGTGGATCTTGGTACAAAATTGCGTCCGCCCATGTACTCGCATGTGCGTGCGAGGAATGAGTGCGGGCATGGCGTGCGTGCACATCTTCGCTTCGTGCATGTACCGCCAGTATGGCTCAGGGAGGACGAGTGCATTCTTCTGGAACCAGCAGCACGTCACTGTGATCAATCCACGCAAGGAGGTCGCGATAACGCCTACACATGTGTCACGTGGCTTCATGAACTGTAAGAGAGACACTGTGTAGTGTGCCATTGGTATTCTAATTTACGTGTTTTGCACATACTCGAAGTACTAGTATGGTACACGTGCATTGCACGCATCAGATTTTGCAACCAAATTATGAATAAATACCACACTATAGCATGTAAGCTCTGAGTCATATATGCTTGATGTAGCCCTTCGTTTAATTCTTATAGTTCGTCTCATTCAAAATCAATTAGTTTTTATAAAAAAGCTAAGAACGCGGGAATAGGAAAAACATGGAATTATAGTGGAATGTCGTCTTGAATCCTATAGGATTATATGAGTGTTTGATTGTCCATAGAAAAAACGCAGAATTCTTTCAAAGAGGTTTGAGTGGATGGGATGTTTCCTACGAAATCTAGTGCAAATGAATCATATGGAAAAATTCCTATGGTTTACAATCCTACGAATCAAACAACCAAGATAGGAAAAATTCATAATGATTAGAATCCTCCAAAATTCCTTTGAGAATCCTTTGAATCAAAGAAGCCCTTAATCTATTTTATGATTCATGGAATTGTGTGTTGTAAAGCATAAAGTAAAAACAAATAATGGCGATTCAACTAGAAAAAAGTTTGGGCAGTTATGATACGGAAGATTCTAGAACAAAAGAGAACCACTGTTGTTTTGAGGTTTGTGCATTATGCTTAAGTTCAACCATGGAGTCTGCTAGATTGTACATGTGGCAAAATCCGGTGGGGGGCTAGAAGATGGTGCGAGGGGCCGAATGGAGGGAGACTATGAAGGAATGCACAAGTGCGAGATCGATATTTAGAGAGAGAGGGCGAACACGTGCGCTGATGCACGCAGTGGTGGAGCCATGAAAAATAAATGAGCTAGGGGGCCAAGCATTGCTAATCCTTTATGAGGAGGGTCAATTCATGAACTTAAACCATTTTTAGCAGCAATGGTCTAATGATCACATTCATATTAGCCTTGATATATAGTGATGTTAGGGGGGGCAGGGCCCTTACTGCCCCTTGTCTTCGCCATTGTGCACGCGTCTGAGAGATGAAGCGAAAGGCATGGATGATGAGAGGGGGACGTTGGATACATAATTAATGTGGGTGTATTAGCTATATATGTTAATCCTATATAGAGAGGTATAGATTGATCAATGTGGGCGTGGGAAAGAGGGTGAGACCTCATTGGATATATCGATTGATCGGTTTGTGTGGAAAATTATGAAAGACCTAGCTATATACACACATACATAGAGGAACATCGATCGTTGCGCATGCACGCGTGAGAGATAAAGTGAAAGCACAAGTGCTCCTAGGTGGTTTTGATAATTGATGACAACATATCTCTTGTTGGACTAACATTTCTATCTAGCATGTTTCAGATAAGTTCAACAATGGGGTGGCATGGACTAAAGGTTGTGGGAACTCCTTCAAGATGCTAAGGACAAAGGATTGGCTAAAGCTTCAAGCTCAAGACTCTTCATTTTACATTTTAGTGATCCAAGATCACATTGAGTCTTTAGGAAAAGCCAATACTATCAAGGAGGGATGAGGTGTTGCTTAATGAGCCTCTTGCTTCATGTGCTTAGTGATATGCTCCAAAACCCTCAACTACTTTCCCATATCCAGATATGACCTAAACCCTAAGCCAAACTCGGTCCTACCGATTCTTTCTATCCGGCGCCATCGAGTTTCACTTGTCATAAGCCACTGCCAAACCCTAGCAATTCGATTCTACCGATAGGGGTCTCGGTCTCACCGAGATGGGATTGCCAACTCTCTGTTTCCCTTTCGTAACTTTTTGGTCTCACCGAAAAAGCGAATCGGTCCCACCGAGATTGCAATGAAAATTCAGTGTTTCCTTTTTGTAACTTTTCGGTCTCACCGAAAGAGCAAATCGGTCCCACCGAGTTTGCCTGACCAACTCTCTGGTTAGCTAATTACCAAAATCAGTCTCACCGAGTTTGTGTAATCGGTCTCACCGAGATTACGTTATGCCCAAACCCTAACCATATCGGTCCTACCGAGTTGCATGTCAGTCCCACCGAAAATCTCTAACGGTCACTAGGTTTACCTTTTCGGTCCGACCGAGTTTGTTGATTCGGTCCCACCGAGATTGGAAAACTGTGTGTAACGGTTGGATTTTGTGTGGAGGCTATATATACCCCTCCACCTCCTCTTCATTCGTGGAGAGAGCCATCAGAACACATACACAATTCCAACTCATATGTTCTGAGAGAGAACCACCTACTCATGTGTTGATACCAAGATATTCCATTCCTACCATATGAATCTTGATCTCTAGCCTTCCCCAAGTTGCTTTCCACTCAAATCTTCTTTCCACCAGATCCAAATCCTATGAGAGAGAGTTGAGTGTTGGGGGGACTATCATTTGAAGCACAAGAGCAAGGAGTTCATTACCTACACACCATTTGTTACTTCTTGGAGAGTGGTGTCTCCTACATTGGCTAGGTGTTACTTGGGAGCCTCCGACAAGATTGTGGAGTTGAACCAAGGAGTTTGTAAGGGCAAGGAGATCGCCTACTTCGTGAAGATCTACCGCTAGTGAGGCAAGTCCTTCGTGGGCGATGGCCACGGTGGGATAGACAAGGTTGCTTCTTCGTGGACCCTTTGTGGGTGGTTGCTTCTTCGTGGACCCTTCGTGGGTGGAGCCCTCCGTGGACTCGTGCAACCGTTACCCTTTGTGGGTGGAGCCCTCCGTGGACTCGCGCAACCGTTACCCTTCGTGGGTTGAAGTCTCCATCAACGTGGATGTAGGATAGCACCACCTATCCGAACCACGGGAAAAACATTCGTGTCTCCAATTGCGTTTGAATTCTCCAAACCCTTCCCCTTACATTCTTGCAAGTTGCATGCTTTACATTTCGCTGCTCATATACTCTTTGCATGCTTGCTTGATATGTATTGTGTATGTTGAAATTGTGCCTAAAACTCCACTCAAACCAAAGAGGCCTAAAAATTGCAACTTTAGCACTAAGTGTCTAATCACCCCCCCTCTAGACACATCTACTTCTAGATCCCACAAGTGGTATCAGAGCCTTGGTCTCCATTGCCTTGGTTTAATCACCATTGGAGGAAGATGGATGTGTCTACTTTAGGGAGTCTTAGACATAGAGTGCCTATTCTTGATGGAGAGTATTTTCATGAGTGGAAAAATGAGATGCTTGTAATCTTTAATCAATATCATTTGAACAAGTATATTGCTAGCCCTTGTGCACCTCATGTTGATCCTTTGCATCCTACCCTAGACGAAGATATTGACATGATTCGCAATCTTAGAACTGTTGAGCTCATCATTAGAGGATTGCCCAAAAATTTGATTGCTAGTTTGCCTACTCATAATTGTGCCTATACTATATGGAAATTTCTTGAGGAACGATTTTCCGATCATTCCTTGAAAACTTTGGATGAAATTCTCCATAAATCTATTGCCTTGAGTAAGTTGAACTCTAGTGATCCTAGTTTTGGTAATTGTCTATTTGAACTTACCAATCTTAAGCATGCTAAAGGAGATATTGGAATCATTAGTGGTATCATATTCAAAGCTATAAGAATTCATAAAAGTGACCACTTTGATGATCATTTATCTAATGAATTACCCTCTCTAGGAAATGATGAGTCAAGATCATGATGAACATGGATACTATGATGATGATGATGATGATGATGATAGTGACTTCGATCTTGATGATGCAATGAGACATTTTGGTCTTATGGCAAATCTTCGGGGATATGAATCAGGAGGAAAGGAATGGGTTCTTGATAGTGGATGTACTGATCATATGACCGGAGATGAAGAGATGTTTCGTGAGCTTGCTGAAAATGACGGCCCTCGAAAATATGTCACCTTTGGTGATAATTCAAAAGGTAAAGTGGTTGGCCTTGGTAAGGTGGCCATCTCTCATGATAGTTCCATTCAAAATGTCATGCTCGTTGAATCTCTCGGCTACAACTTACTTTCAGTATCTAGACTTGCTGATTTCGGTTTGAATGTCCTATTTACTGAGGTAGATTGCCAAGTATTTCGTCGAGACAATCATAAAATGGTCTTTACCGGTATGCATAGAGGTGATCTTTACATTGTCGATTTCTCTAAAAAAGCACAACCTAAAACTTGCTTTGTTGCTAAATCCTCAAAAGGTTGGTTGTGGCATAGACGACTAGGTCACGTTGGCATGAGAAACCTCGACAAGCTTATTAAAGGAAATCATATCCTTTGAGTTAAAGATGCCATATTTGATAAGGATAGACTTTGCAGTGCTTGTCAAGCAGGTAAACAGGTTGGAGGAAGGCATCCCGTGAAGAACATCATGACCACAAGGAGGCCACTCGAGCTACTTCATATGGATCTTTTTGGTCCCAACGCCTACAAGAGTCTCGGTGGAAATTCTTTTGGTCTAGTTATAGTTGATGATTTTTCAAGATTTACGTGGGTGTTCTTTCTTAATGACAAGTCGCAGGTCCAGAAGATCTTCAGAAACTTCGCTAGGAAGGCCCAAAATCAGTTTGACGTGAAGATCAAGAAGGTTCGGAGTGACAACGGAACAGAGTTAAAGAACGCAAATGTGGACACCTTTCTTGACGAAGAAGGGATTTCACACGAGTTCTCGGCTACGTACACACCTCAACAAAATGGAGTTGTTGAGAGGAAGAACCGGACGCTCATCGAAATGGCAAGAACGATGCTTGATGAATACAAGACGCCGAAGCACTTTTGGGCAGAAGCGGTTGAGACAGCTTGTCACGCAACAAATCGCTTATATCTTCACAAGCTACTCGGCAAGACGGCATACGAGCTTCTCACCAGTAACAAACCCCAAGTTGGATACTTTCGAGTATTCGGCTCAAAGTGCTACATTCTTGATAAGCATCGTCGTTCAAAGTTTGCTCCTAAATCTCATGAAGGTTTTCTACTTGGTTATGGCTCAAACTCTCACACTTACCGTGTCTACAACAATTTCACCCGAAAGGTTGAAGAGACAGTAGATGTGAAGTTTTATGAATCTAATGGCTCGCAAGTAGAGCAATTGCCAATTGATGTAGGAGACAAAGACCCTTCAGAAGCAATCCAAGACTTTTCCATTGGCAAAATTCGTCCAACGGAGGTGAAGGAGAGTACTTCATCCATCCAAGTGGAAGCTTCTACTTCACGACAAGGTGAACCAAGAATCGACACGGAAGCATCCACAAGTGGGACACACCAAGATGAAGAAGACAAGGAAATGCATCAAGACGAACATCAACAACCTCTTTCTCCACCACGACAAGAGAACGACGACGTCAACAATGAAGAAGGCCAAGAAGAAGAACAAGATCAAGAAGATGTTCAACGAAGACCCAAGCAAAAGCTCTCACGAGTTCGAGCAAGAATTGCCAAAGATCATCCCGTCGAGCAAATCCTCAATGATATACAAACCGGGAGAATCACTCGCTCAAAAACTCGTTTAGCTAACTTTTGTGAAAACTATTCATTCATCTCTAGCATTGAACCTATGAAGGTTGAAGAAGCATTGGAAGATCCGGATTGGATAAACGCTATGCATGAAGAGCTACACAATTTTGAGAGAAACCAAGTTTGGACATTGGTTGAGAAGCCCGACAACAACCACAACATCATTGGTACCAAATGGGTGTTTCGCAACAAGCAAGATGAAGATGGACAAGTGGTTCGCAACAAAGCACATCTCGTCGCCCAAGGGTACACACAAGTCGAAGGTATGGACTATGGTGAGACATATGCTCCCGTTGCTAGACTTGAGTCCATTCGCATCTTACTTGCCTATGCTAACCACCATAATATCACCTTGTACCAAATGGACATTAAAAGTGCTTTTCTAAATGGTGAAATAGAGGAGGAAGTTTATGTCAAACAACCTCCCGGCTTTATCAATCCTAAGAAACCAAATCATGTTTACAAACTTCACAAAGCTCTTTATGGTCTTAAACAAGCTCCTAGAGCATGGTATAAATGCTTGACCAAGTTCCTTATTACAAGTGGTTTTGAAATTGGTAAAATTGATTCTACTCTTTTTACTAAAAGGGTTAATGGAGAACTATTTGTATGCCAAATTTATGTCGATGATATCATATTTGGTTCAACTAACCCTCTCTTTAGTGAAAAGTTTGGAAAGCTAATGTCAGAGAAGTTTGAGATGTCTATGATGAGTGAACTCAAATTCTTTCTCGGTTTGCAAATCAAGCAAACTAAGGAAGGTACATTTGTCTCTCAAACGAAGTACACCAAGGACTTATTCAAGAAGTTCAATATGCAAGAATGCAAAGGTATGTCTACACCCATGCCAACTAGTGGACATAATGATTTGACCAAAGATGGTGAACCGGTTGATCAAAAGGTTTATCGCTCTATGATTGGTTCATTGTTATACCTATGTGCTTCACGTCCTGATATTATGCTAAGTGTGTGCATGTGTGCACGATATCAAGCTGCTCCTAAAGAATGTCATCTTGAGGCTGTGAAAAGGATAGTGAGATATTTAATCCATACACCAAATTTTGGCATTTGGTATCCTAAGAGGTCTTCTTTTGATCTTGTTGGCTATTCCGACTCGGATTATGCCGGAGATAAGGTTGATAGAAAGTCCACTTCGGGTACTTGTCAATTTCTTGGTAGATCTCTTGTGTCTTGGTCTTCCAAGAAACAAAACTCGGTATCCTTATCCACAGCCGAAGCGGAATACATTGCCGCTGGTTCATGTTGTGCTCAATTACTTTGGATGACCCAAACTCTTAAAGATTATGGGATCTATGTGAAACATGTTCCACTACTTTGTGACAATGAAAGTGCTATCAAAATTGGTCATAATCCTATACAACATTCTCGAACTAAGCATATTGAAGTTCGTCATCATTTCATTCGAGATCATGTTGCTAAGGGTGACATTAATTTTAAGCACGTTCGCACCGATAAGCATTTAGAGGATATATTTACTAAACCACTTGATGAGAAAGTGTTTTTGCAGGTTGAGAGGAGAATTGAACATCATTGATGCTTCGAACTTGGAGTAGAAACTCCATTGGATACATGCAAGACATGAGCTTATGACTAATCCATGATATATCTCTTATGATAACTATCTTATGTCTTGGATATATTTGCACCTTGCATGTTGTCTAACCCATGAAGGTGCTTGGTTGAATCTAATTCCATGAGATTGCGACTCACTCACATCTTGAGAAATCTCTACATCACCAAGACTCTACACAATGGTGGTTGAAGACAAGGAAGCACAAAACCATTCAAACATATCCTTTGACAAATTCTATGTTGAGCTTCATGATTGTCATTTTTGGATACACAAGTGCTCTTCCTTGCAAGAACTAACCCATGTAGGTAGATGAACTCAAACTCCAAGTGGTGCTCCCAACTCTTGATGAGCTACATCAACCTTGAGCATCCACACAAGTTCAACTACATGAGCAAGAACCACACCACCACCCAAGGTATGTTATTCCATCTTAGAGAAGCTTTACTCCAAGACATGAGTCAAAGCAACTCAACAAGATGTGAATACATCAAGATGCTTAAACGAAAAATGGTAACCCCATTTTGAGCTTAAACGATGAGTATGACCTATGATCAAGTGTTCTCACTTGACTCCTAAGTTAATATACTCTAACATAGGTGACTATGTCACCGCCCAACTCTAGATGAAGTTCTCTTGTGTTCTTTTCTGTGTTATTGCATTTATCTCATGCATGTTTAGTTTCTTTCTTTTTTTAAAAAAAAACAAAAAACAAAAAAACTTCATCTAGATCTTTTAGTTTCTTCTCTTTTCTCTTTGTTTTTGTTCTGCATTTTCTGCATTTAATTCCTTGCAAATCCTTCAGGTAATTCATTGCAAATCTTTGTGAGATTCTACATGTCTAGTGAGCTGAGGTGACAAGTGTTTTTCTCTGTGTGAACTCGGTTTCACCGTCTTGTAATTTTCGGTCCAACCGGATCTTTTCGGTGCCACCGAAACATACCACTTAGTGCCACCGACTTCGCAACAGGAAAAACAGTTTGCCACTTGTTCTATATTTCTTCTGATCCAGCTCTACTCAATGAATCTTGTCCTCTACAAGCATCACAGTTTTATCCATTGCTTTGTGCTGAATCTCAAGGACCAAACCTATACGACGGATTCCAGAAAGCCCTTCTTGGAAATTGATGTCAAAGGGGGGGAGAGAGATCACATCAAAGCTTGTAGGAGAGAGAGATCACATCAAGGGAGAGAAAAAGTCTCAAGGACCAAACCTACAAGAGAGAAAGTATTAAGGGGGAGAGAGAGACTTCTAGGGGGAGAAAATACTCAAGGATACCAGATGCTTGATGTTCAAGAGGAGAGATGTCACATGCCTTTTTGGGGGAAAGACATGTATTTGAATTAAGTTCTATTCATTTGTATCTTTCAGCTCTGATTTTCTGTTCCCTATCTTCTCCCAATATCCCATGTAAGATTCAGGGGGAGCAAGACACCTAAGGGAAAGAAATCAGTCAAATTCATTGCATATCCTTATTCTTGGGGACATGTTGAATCCAATGTGGTACCTTGTACTCACTCTCTACATGTCATCCCAGTCTTGGTATTCTTGTGGTTTATTTTGTTTGCTCTGGCTAGTGGATGTACCTGTGTTATCTAACTTTGTTTGTGCAGGTTCATTCCATCCTAAGCCAACTCAAGACCACAAGGTAACTATATGCATCAAAATCATGAGTATGAGGAGTTCTTGCTTATGTACATACTCTTTGCAAGAAGGACTCATGAGCATGAAGGTATTTTCCTTGATAATCTTTTGCTCTGATGCATATGGCCAAGATACATGTAACACATTGCCTACTCTGTCATGGTTATGCTCTCACATGCCTCTATATTTCATATTTACATGAGTGCATACATGTAGGGGGAGCCTATACTTGTTACATGTCCTTCCAAAGCTTTACTTGCTGTTCTGTATATCTTTATCTAAAGCTTTGATGTATGTTGCCATCAATTACCAAAAAGGGGGAAATTGACAGCACAAGTGCTCCCTAGGTGGTTTTGATAATTGATGACAACATATCTCTTGTTGGACTAACATTTCTATCTAGCATGTTTCAGATAAGTTCAACAATGGAGTGGCATGGACTAAAGGTTGTGGGAACTCCTTCAAGATGCTAAGGACAAAGGATTGGCTAAAGCTTCAAGCTCAAGACTCTTCATTTTACATTTTAGTGATCCAAGATCACATTGAGTCTTTAGGAAAAGCCAATACTATCAAGGAGGGATGAGGAGTTGCTTAATGAGCCTCTTGCTTCATGTGCTTAGTGATATGCTCCAAAACCCTCAACTACTTTCCCATATCCACATATGACCTAAACCCTAAGCCAAACTCGGTCCTACCGATTCTTTCTATCCGGCGCCACCGAGTTTCACTTGTCATAAGCCACTGCCAAACCCTAGCAATTCGGTTCTACCGATAGGGATCTCGGTCTCACCGAGATGGGATTGCAAACTCTCTGTTTCCCTTTCGTAACTTTTCGGTCTCACCGAAAAAGCGAATCGGTCCCACCGAGATTGCAATGAAAATTCAGTGTTTCCTTTTTGTAACTTTTCAGTCTCACCGAAAGAGCAAATCGGTCCCACCGAGTTTGCCTGACCAACTCTCTGGTTAGCTAATTACCAAAATCAGTCTCACCGAGTTTGTGTAATCGGTCTCACCGAGATTACGTTATGCCCAAACCCTAACCATATCGGTCCTACCGAGTTGCATGCCAGTCCCACCGAAAATCTCTAACGGTCACTAGGTTTACCTTTTCGGTCCGACCGAGTTTGTTGATTCGGTCCCATCGAGATTGGAAAACTGTGTGTAACGGTTGGATTTTGTGTGGAGGCTATATATACCCCTCCACCTCCTCTTCATTCGTGGAGAGAGCCATCAGAACACATACACAATTCCAACTCATATGTTCTGAGAGAGAACCACCTACTCATGTGTTGAGACCAAGATATTCCATTCCTACCATATGAATCTTGATCTCTAGCCTTCCCCAAGTTGCTTTCCACTCAAATCTTCTTTCCACCAGATCCAAATCCTATGAGAGAGAGTTGAGTGTTGGGGAGACTATCATTTGAAGCACAAGAGCAAGGAGTTCATTACCTACACACCATTTGTTACTTCTTGGAGAGTGGTGTCTCCTAGATTGTCTAGGTGTTACTTGGGAGCCTCCGACAAGATTGTGGAGTTGAACTAAGGAGTTTGTAAGGGCAAGGAGATCGCCTACTTCGTGAAGATCTACCGCTAGTGAGGCAAGTCCTTCGTGGGCGATGGTCATGGTGGGATAGACAAGGTTGCTTCTTCGTGGACCCTTTGTGGGTGGTTGCTTCTTCGTGGACCCTTCGTGGGTGGAGCCCTCCGTGGACTCACGCAACCGTTACCCTTTATGGGTGGAGCCCTCCGTGGACTCGCGCAACTGTTACCCTTCGTGGGTTGAAGTCTCCATCAACGTGGATGTAGGATAGCACCACCTATCCGAACCACGGGAAAAACATCCGTGTCTCCAATTGCGTTTGAATTCTCCAAACCCTTCCCCTTACATTCTTGCAAGTTGCATGCTTTACATTCCGCTGCTCATATACTCTTTGCATGCTTGCTTGATATGTATTGTGTATGTTGAAATTGTGCCTAAAACTCCACTCAAACCAAAGAGGCCTAAAAATTGCAACTTTAGCACTAAGTGTCTAATCACCCCTCCTCTAGACACATCTACTTCTAGATCCTACATAAAGAATGCCCGATATGATGGAGAGGGGGATGTGTGTTGGTGTGTGCCTTCATGGGAGACCGACCTGAAGAAAAAGATTGCATGCGTGCGATGGACGAGAGAAAGTTAGTGGTACAATTATAAAGAGAAGACTATTGTGTGGGTGTAAAAGAATAGCTGAATAGGTGAGGTCACAATCAATGTAAAGTTGAATTCAAATATTTGAATAAGAGATCCTGATGTTTGAAACCCATGCATGCATGAATATAACGGAGATCTACGCGGTGTGGTTTGGAAACGAGCATGTTGTAATGTATACACATTGAACAAGGTCAGACTGATTTGAATTTGAGATACCGATGGCAGACATCATTTGGCCACGTCGCATCCGTGCATGGACACACTATTTTAACTGGAGATGATGGGCGGCTTTTGCATCACATATCTATATCTATACCCCTATATGTATATTATATATTTATTTATTTATATTGTGTGCGGGTAACTTTAACTTTGAAATATGGTCTTTGGATGAGGCGAATCCGATGGTCCAAAGATGGCAAATTTGAGCACTACTGGCCGTTGGATATCATCTAGATTCCACCAGATTTCGCCACATGTATAATCTAGAAGACTCCATGGTTGAACTTAAGCATAATGCACAAACATCAAAACACAAGCACTTCTTATTTGTTCTAGAATCTTCTGTATCAGAATTGCCCAAATGTTTTTCTACATGATTTCCCATTATTTGTTTTTACTTTATGTCTTACGACACACAATTCCATGAATCTTAAAATAGATTAGCTTTCTTATAAAAACTAGATGATTTTGAATGAAATGAACTATAAGAATTAAACGAACATCTACATCATGTATATATGACTCAAATCTTGCATGCTATAATGTGGTATTTATTCATAATTTGGTTGCCAAATCTCATGCGTGCATTGCACGTGTACCTTACTCTAGTCTAAATGGTGTTTGTGTGTGTGTTGTGCGTGTTGAGGTGCAAATTGTATTTTTTTGGGGTACACGTTAAGCTTATTCTTCTGAAATTTCAAGCCGTGCCTTGTTATGCCGAAAATTCAAGCTAGCGTCTCTGTCTATCATGTTGCGAAACTCCCGCCTCTTCAACCCGCGCCTTGTTAGCCCGAAATATTCAAGATATATCTTTGTCTCGTTGTGCTCCGACAACTCCCTCCATCTCAACCCGAACCTTGCTATTCCGAAATTACAACGCGCGCGAAAACTCCCACCTCCTGTGAAATCCCGACACGCGAAATGCCCATGGTACCCCTGAACCGAAAGAACCGCCTCAAATCGGTGGGGGTACTTTCGTAACTTACCCCACATTTTGGACAAGCGCGTCTCTAAGCCATGGTTCCCCACTGCCATCCCATCCGCGCACCCATTCATACATCGAGGCCGCGAAAACCCGCGACGAAACCCCACACCCTGCTCCGTCCGCCACCCAGTCGGAGCCTCTTCCCCGATGACGTCGTCCACAGCAACACCTCGACGTCCCTCATCCATCGTACCGGATGAGGATCCGTCGTCGATCTCATCGTCCCGCCGGTTCATCCACACCGTCCTCCACCTCCAAGGAGCTACCCCGACGTTCCCCTCGTCTTTCGCGCGACCTCCATTCCCACACCGCCGTCTTCACCTGCACCACCGGAAGAGCATCATCATCACCTTTTCCTCGGATGAAGCTGCGGCCTAATCGGCGCCACCAAAGAGATTGTACACTAATCGCCGCATTTTCTTCTTGATTCGATCTCACGGTGCTGCCGGCGCTCGGTCCCGAGCCGACACGGCGCGGCTCCATCCACAGCGGCGTCGCCAGCCACTTCCTCCACGGCATCGCTCCCTCGGCGGCGACGTCCACATCAGTAGGGCCTGCTGCTGCTTTAGCTCTCGCTCGCGCTACTGCTCTGCTCTTGCTCTCGGTCCCCTGCCTGGTCTGCTCTTGCTATTGCTCTTGCTCGCGCTGCTGCTCTCGCTCTTGCTCTTGCTTGCGATGCTGCTCCGATTTAGCTACACTTCACTCCGATGTCGCCGGGGTGAAGGAAGAACCAGCCGCAGCGGGGAGGGGGGCTGGCCGGAGAGGTACCCCACTATCTATCTTAGGGTTCAGGATGGGGGCGGTGGTCGCCGGCGGTGGCAGGGCGTTGGCGGGGTGGTGGCGTGGGGATCGCCGGAGAAAAAGCTCGGCACGGGGGGGGGCTAGAGGGATGGTCGGGGCAGCGGCAGACCGGTGGTGGGGAGTGTTTTCGGGGCGGGCGGGGCGGCGCACCGCCGGCCGCGGGCGGCGGGGGGCTGCTGTTTGGCCGGCTCAGGGGGGTGGAGGTTGAAGATGAACCGCAGGCCCTTGATTTCGTATCCAACGGCTACAAAATTGACTGACCAAAGATGAAAAAGTCAGTCGACCGACGTGCAGCCTCACCTTGCTAGTGCATTCAGTTTCGACAGCAAAATTCAGTTTCGACAGCAAAATTCAGTTTCGACAGTTAAGTTCAGTTTCGACAGTTAAATTCAGTTTCGACAGTTAAGTTCGGAGATGAGCGGCTGATGTATTTTACATCTAGCACTTTGTGTTTATGTATTTTACGTCATGTATTGGAGATGCTATTAGAATTCCACTCAGGTTAACGTTGTTCGTTGTCTCTATTGTCCTGCTTCAGCCTCAGCGTCGTACAACTCACCGGAGCTACTCCAATGACGAAACCCTCCATCACAGCGGAGCAGTACCTCGGGCTCCATCTCCAGACGCCTAAGATCTTCTTCCCCTCCTCCGACAGCCAAGTCAGTCGGAGCATCCTCACCGGCCAACCCAATCACGCTGAGATCGACATGGCTTCGCCAAAGAGGTTGTACACTTGTTGCATCTCTTTTTTACTCTACATGTTATATATATTGTCCACTGAGCACTCGTAGTAACGGGAAATACGATTATTTTATCCTACTATATGACAAGCAGTGAGGTACCAGGCAACTTAGCTATCCGTGATGGACTCTCTTGAACGCCATCATTATTTATCTCTGCGCGTTTGAGCTGTGCATTTGTCGATGGGCCTGGGAGTTGAGCTAGTATGGCAGTGGCCTGGGTCCAAAGTAATAGAAGTAGCACAAAAACATTTTTTTAGTGTAGGATTTTCCTTGCTCAAGCCTGCCTACTAGAATCGCCAGTGCTTGAAAGGAAAAGTGAATGAAAAACATCGGAATTGGAAAGTTTCCTATGGTACTACTTTTCATGAATTTGGTGCAAAGGAATGGAGCAAAGGAAAACTGTAGGATTTGTTCCTTTAGTGTCTCCTTGAAATAAAAACCGTAGGAATTCTAATTTCCACTTCTCCTCCTTTTCATATTCCTATTCATCAAGCACAAGACTAAGAGATAGTAGCATAATAGCATTATAACCGTACATTTTCTTGTGGTTTGACTTAATCTCACCATGCTTTTTTGCATCCTGTGATCTTCTAATTGTTGTGAATCAAACACCCAGATTGGCAGAAATCCTGTGTTTTTAAATTCTCTGTTTTGCACGTGCATTCCTATCCTATTCCTGTCTATTTCCTATCCCTGCATTGTTAGAATCCTCAAATTCAAACAAGCCCTTACTCAATTACTTCTGTTACAGATATGTGTCAAAGAAAACCTTGTGTGGTTTGTCCTGTTCCCGCGGCGCTGTGTTCCACCCCAGCTTAGCTGCTCCAACGACAGAAGGGTTCACCACAGCAGGGATCTGCTCTCCAGACTGTCTTTCGCCGCCTCATATCTTCTTCCCCGCCGCCGGCAGCCACGGCAACTGCATTACCATCATCAACTGAGCAGATGACCTTGAGGACTACACGGGTCCGCAAGAGAGGTCGCACTCTTCCGTGTCTGCTTACGTTATTGTAGGATCGAAAGTATGTCTAGAGGGGGGGTGATTAGACTACTTGACCAAATAAAAACTTAACCTTTTCCCAATTTTAGTTCTTGGCAGATTTTAGCAATTTTAGAACAAGTCAAGCAATCATAACATAATTCAAGCAAGCATGCAAAGAGTATATAGGCAGCGGAAAGTAAAGCATGCAACTTGCAAGAATGTAAGGGGAAGGGTTTGGAGAATTCAAACGCTATTGGAGACACGGATGTTTTTCCCGTGGTTCGGATAGGTGGTGCTATCCTACATCCACGTTGATGGAGACTTCAACCCACGAAGGGTAACGGTTGCGCGAGTCCACACAGGGCTCCACCCAAGGGCAACGGTTGCGCGAGTCCAAACAGGGCTCCACCCACGAAGGGTCCACGAAGAAGCAACCACCCACAAAGGGTCCACGAAGAAGCAACCTTGCCTATCCCACCATGGCCATCGCCCACGAAGGACTTGCCTCACTAGCGGTAGATCTTCACGAAGTAGGCGATCTCCTTGCCCTTACAAACTCCTTGGTTCAACTCCACAATCTTGTCGGAGGCTCCCAAGTGACACCTAGCCAATCTAGGAGACACCACTCTCCAAGAAGTAACAAATGGTGTGTAGGTAATGAACTCCTTGCTCTTGTGCTTCAAATGATAGTCTCCCCAACACTCAACTCTCTCTCATAGGATTTGGATTTGGTGGAAAGAAGATTTGAGTGGAAAGCAACTTGGGAAGGCTAGAGATCAAGATTCATATGGTAGGAATGGAATGTCTTGGTCTCAACACATGAGTAGGTGGTTCTCTCTCAGAACATATGAGTTGGAATGATGTGTGTGTTCTGATGGCTCTCTCACTGAATGAGAAAGAGGTGGAGGGGTATATATAGCCTCCACACAAAATCCAACCGTTACACACAATTTACCAATCTCGGTGGGACCGAATCAGAAAACTCGGTCTGACCGAAATAGTAAACCTAGTGACCGTTAGGAATTTCGGTGGGACTGACATGCAACTCGGTAGGACCGATTCGGTTAGGGTTTGGGCATAACGTAATCTCGGTGAGACCGATTACACAAACTTGGTGAGACCGAATTTGGTAATTAGCTAACCAGAGAGTTGGTCAGGCAAACTCGGTGGGACCGATTTTCTCTTTCGGTGAGACCGAGTGGAACTCGGTGAGACCGAAAAGTTACAAAGGGGAAACACTGAGTTTACATTGCAATCTTGGTGGGACCGATTCGCTCTTTCAGTGGGACCGAAAAGTTACGAAAGGGAAACAGAGAGTTTGCAACCCCATCTCGGTGAGACCGAGATCCTTATCGGTAGAACCGAATTGCTAGGGTTTGGCAGTGGCTAATGACAAGTGAAACTCGGTGGCACCGGATAGGAAGAATCGGTAGGACCGAGTTTGGCTTAGGGTTTAGGTCATATGTGGATATGGGAAAGTAGTTGAGGATTTTGAAGCATATCATTAAGAACATGAAGCAAGAGGCTCATTAAGCAACACCTCATCCCTCCTTAATAGTATTGGCTTTTCCTAAAGACTCAATGTGATCTTGGATCACTAAAATATAAAATGAAGAGTCTTGAGCTTTTGAGCTTGAGCCAATCCTTTGTCCTTAGCATTTTGAGGGTTCCACTTTCACATCCATGCCATGCCAATCATTGAGCTTTCCTGAAATGATTATCTTGGAATAGTATTAGCTCAATGAGCTATATGTTGTTATGAATTACCAAAACCACCTAGGGATAGTTGCACTTTCAGTTATGCGTCGCTTAATATGATGACATGCTACATTATCGTCGTGTTCACCTATTAGACTCCGAGTCAGGTCCAAACTAATGGTGAAACTTGAGTTTTTAAATGGTTGTGGGGTACATATTGGGGCAGCAATCAGTACTATCTATCTACTATCTGGTTAATCTCCGGTGTCTACTATGAGTTTCATGTTGGGTGCAAACAAACATTAAAGGAGCCATTATCTGTATTTTTTAACTAAAGCTATTATCTGCCTGCTATCATTGGTTTTGGGTCTATCCACAGTTTGCTACCATCACTCTAGATTTGTGCATGCACTCCTTACATAATCTCACTATGTTTTATTCCTATGCATGCCAGTTATTGTACACAATGGAACTGATCATGTAGAGCAAAAGAGATGAGCCTTGCGTGGCAATAAAATTTCATGCAGACGTCGTTCCATGGTGGGCGCAAAGGCAGCCCCCCCTCCACCCATTTCGGATCGTAATCAAGAGGAAGATAACTGTTATGAGGGGGATTCAAAAGGAGAAGACCACTCCTATTTACCCCATGAGGTCTTCGCTCTAACTTGGCATGCTGATGTTGGTAATATCATGCATATGGTGCCTTGCATTGCTTACTGTATACATTAAAGATGTCATCTGCTTAGTTTAGACATGCTTTGTGTCAATGCCATCTGTTTAGTTTCTTTATCGTATATGTGAATCATGCAATGCCATCTTGTCTAGCCAGGCATCATATATGTGAATTTTGCAATGCCACCCTGGTTAGCCAGTCATCTTATATGTGAATTATATCATGCCATCATTTTTTTATTACATGTTAAATTTGTCAACAATTTTAGTACATTCAATTACTCTTCCTGTGCATCAGCCATTTGGCACGGTCATGGAAAAATCTGGAGTGGAAACAAGGTCTTCAGAGCAGACAATGCTATCTGACGAAGTGCATGTCTTGCTGGTTACCGATAGCTTCTCAGAGGAGGATTCGGAGACAGATGACCAGTCATATCCCCCCCCCCCGAGGTGCATGACCTAACTTGGCAGGGTTATGTTGCTCATATCGTGCGTATGGTATCTTGCATTGCTATGTCATTTGCTTAGTTTAGACATGCTTTGTGTGAATGCCACCTGTTTAGTGTCTAATTACCATATATGTGAATTATGCAATGCCATCTTGTTGCAAGACATTATATATGTGAATTATGCAATGTTATCTTGTTGCAAGGCATTATGTATGTGAATTATGCAATGCCATGCTGTTTAGGCAAGCGTCATATATGTGAATTATATCATGCCGTCCTTTTTTGTATTTCTCATTGCTTTTGTCGACAATGTTTGTATATTCAACTGCTCTTCCTGTGCATCAGCCATTTGAATTGGTGATGGAGAAATCTGGAGTGAAAATAAGGTCTTCAGAGCAGACAATGCTACCTGCTGAAGCAGATATCTTGCTGGTTACAGATAGCTCTTCAGAGGAGGATTCAGAGGCAGATGACCAGTCCTATTATCCCCCTTAGGTGTATTCTCAAACTTGGCAGGGTTATATTACTCATATAATGCATATGTTGTATTGCAATGCTTAGTTTTTACATCATATACACAATATTGAATGACATCTCCTTAGTTGACACATCATATATGTGATTGCCCTCTGCTCACTTCCTTAGTATATAAATCATATATTTGAATTATGTCATGCCATGATGTTTACATAGACAGCATGTATCTGAATTATGGCATGCCAACCCATTTTCTAAAGACATAATATAGTTATATCATTTCATCCTGTTTACATAGTCATCATATTTAAATTACGTCATTCTATCCGTGAATTATATCATGCCATCATGTTTCCATCGACGGCATGTTTGTGATTTATGGCATGCCAACCACTTTAATAGACACATCGTATAGTTATATCATGTCATCCTGTTTACATGGTCATCATATTTTGAAGTATGTCATTCTATCCTGTTTAGTTAGCCATCATACATGTGAAATTGTGTCATGCTATCCTGTTTAATTAGCCATCATATATGTGAAATTATGTCCTACTATTCTGTTTGCTTAGACAACATAAATGTGAATTATTTCATGCCCTGTTTTCTTCCCTACTATCCATTGCACCTGTCTATCTTACAATGTTTGTACATTCAATTATTTTTCTTGTTTATCAGCCGTTTCAATTGGAGGGAGTGATGGCAGTATCTGTGGGAGTAAAAACACGGTCTTCAAAAAAGATCGTGCTACCTGTCGATGCAGATAGAACCACGGTTGTACTTGCCCAAGAACCAGCCCCACCACACATAACCCACACTCATGCAGATTGTACCCCTACCCAGTTGGACAGAGAACAAGATACACCCCTTCTAACCCCAACCTCGGCAGATAGACACCCAGTTCCCGTTGACACAGCACCGTCTCCACCACAGAGCACCCAAACACGAGCAGTTAGTAAGGCAACTGCAGTGCCCAAATCACGAGGACCACCACTCTGAACCCGAAGTCAACGCTTAAAGCAGAAGAAGAATTGTTCCCGAGTCAGGTTCCGTAGCTATGGTTCATACTACTTTGCTCTTGCATCACTGTATTTACTGATACCAACTAATTTCAAATTTGAAGGATGCAACTGAAACTCCAATGGCGCAACAGGTATGTTTTAAACCTGTTTCTTCAACGTGTTTGGTTGTTTGCTGTTGTAACTTGCTCTATGTTGATTTCAGTTTCAATTGAATAAACAGTTATGTTCGCATGCCATGCACATTACAAGTGTTGTTATTAATGTGTAGTTTCCCACACTTATATTCTGTCTATGCTGCTTTGTCTTAAATAGATATGACTCGAACTGTATCTATCTTGATTTGGCAACATAAACTAGAATGATATAGACCATACAGTGACCATACTACATAGATATATATTTGTTTCATGTTGTTATCCTGTCCACCTTACTACTGAACTGGTTTACCAAAATGAGTTTCATATACTACATTGTAAACCTGAGATGTGTTTGTTTGTTTCTCTTTTAGAACGCGGATAAAATATTGGAGAAGAGTACCCTGTTATGCAATGGTAAAGGAAGTAATGCAGATAAGGTTCAAGATAGTGAGACATCCCTGTTGGTCTCCAAGAAAGCTGATAAAAACTATATTGAAGACACTGAGACAACCCCAAAGTCCTGTCTTGATGTAGTGTTCGAATTACTGGCTACCACTGCTGGCACCAGCTCTTCGAACTCATTGCCTGAATCAGTTCGGCTTCTTGAGTCTCAACTTCAAGTTGAAAGACATCGATCAGATGTTATGCGACAGGAAGCCAAAGGACTGAGGAAGTTCCTGCAGAATTCAGATGCATACTTTCTGGTGCAACAGCAAGCGCTGGAGGACTTAAGCGCCAAACAAGAGAAACTTAATAAGCTTGCTAAGTATCTTGCCAGCATTATGGGTACCCAGGATATTGTTTCTTGAGCTCTTCTGAAGTGGTTTTAGTTCTGGACTTGTTTTGCTGCGGCGTTTATATGCTGTTGTGTTCCCTATATTTGCACTGGTGGTGAACTTTGATGCCCAGTGGATGTAATATGTGTAATAGCCGTGATAGCCTAGTGTAAGTTGCTTGCTTATTTATTTCCTTGTTGTCTTGTTTATTTGTTTGCTTGTAGTCAGTGCAGTTCTTTTTCTGTGGTTTGCTAGTGGCTGCAATAACCTATTTTTTAAAACTAGGCCACAATAACCATGGGCTAATATTTACTGTAGTGACACTGGGCCTCCTACGGGCCGTAGAAACAGTGGGCCTTCTACGGGCCGTAGAAACAGTGGGACTTCTACAGGCCGTAGAAACAATGGGCCTTCTACGGGCCATATCATCAATGGGCCTTCTACGGGCCGTATCATCAATGGGCCTTATACGGGCCGTATGATCGATTGGCCAAACATGGGCCAAACAGACCGCATTCTGGCCGTAAATGGGCTAGAGTTGGAATCGTCCGTTCATGGGCCGACCATAACGGGTCATCGTTAATAGGCCGTATTTGATGACGCTATGAAAACGGCCCAACGTATTAACGGACCACAAACGGGCCGACTGTAACCACGGGCTGAATTTGGCCCACAAGCAGAAAATGATAGTAACGGGCCGTAAGTAAACGAATGCTGGAAATGAGCCCAAGAATAAATGGGCTCTGAGAAGGCCGAAAGATAACATGGGCTGGAGACGGCCCAATGGAATAACGGGGCGTTAATGGGTATAAAGTGATACACTGTTCATTACGGGCCAGTTTCACCACAGGCCGTTAATGGGTGTGAAGTGATACATTGTTCATTACGGGCCAGTTTCAGCATGGGCCGCTAATGGGCCAAGAGTTACAAAGGGCCTCATATGGGCCGGAAGACATCATGGGCTATACATGGGCCAGAAGTGAAAACGGGCTGGAATCATATTGGACGGCCCAGATGACGCTACTGTGCCTAATTCGGATAGGGCGTAACGGGCCTTGGGTTAGCGGGCTGTAAATGGGCTATATGCGAACAGGCCGTTAACAGGCTTTCCATGGGCCGGCCCGCCAGCTTTTGACCAAGTCAAATGGGCCGGCCTTTTCACAGGAATGGGCCACTGTTGGGCCATGCCACGTGTCGACGTATCATAGGCGCCTTCTATCCAGTGGGTGGATGACATCTGTCCCAATGATGAGCCGACACGTGTTTCCTCTAGCCAATGATGATTTTACACATGGAAAATCCCCATTGGCTAGGGCTGTTAACGGGTTATCGGATCCAAAACCCAACCCGATAGCTTAACGGCGTTCCGTTACGGTGGATGCCACGTGTCGGTCACCCTTGACGAAAGCACTTCTGTGACGCGTGATTTATTGTCATGGAAGTGGACACTTTCGTGATGATAATTTTGGTAATGTCATGGAACACTTCTACGACAGCACAAGTATGACTATCTTGATTCTGTCATAAATTTGTCATGGATGTACATGCATGACAAAAAAGCAACCTACTGTGACAAACACGTATCATCATGGAAGTGTATTTTTTTTTGTAGTGGTACCATCGGGACGGAGCTTGTGTTTGAAGACCTACTTCCCGGTTATCATGTTGGCGTGCCGGGGACGGGGAACAAGCTGCCACGTCTGATTGCGCAACAGGGCGTCAAACTCCTCTTGCATCGCAACCATCTAGAGCGGGTCACGAAGAGCAGCTCGAACGGAGGACGGCAACAACGAGGGCTCAGAGATGGACGCCGCGTGGACATAGTCATCCGAGACGTAGCGCGAGCTCGGGCGAAAGACGCCTGTACGGGCACGGGTGATCGGACCGGCCACAGGTGCCGATGGGGGGGCGCCGAGGCCGCGGGCGGCTGGGGGGCCGCGACTGCCGAAGGTGCCGCGGGCACCGGAGGGGCCGCGGGCGCCGAGGAGGCCGCAGGCGCGGGCTCCAGCGAGGCCGCAAGCGCCGAGGAGGCCACGGACGGAGGGGCGCCGGGGATGCCAGCGCCGCAGCTGTAGGGGCCGCCGCATGCAGGGGCGCACCTCAAAACCTGGCGGCGGGCCAAGAGAGGCACGCGAGGAGCCTGCGTCACCGGTGGCGGGAGGAGCAGCCGGGGATACCTGGTGAAACGGAAACACATGCTCATCAAAGTAAACGTGCCGGGAAGTGAACACACGGTGGGAGACGGGATCGTGCACCGATACCCCTTGGAGTTAGAAGGGTAGCCGATGAAGATGCAAGCAACAGAATGGGGTGCGAGTTTGTGAGGAGTGGTGTCGGCGATGCTAGGATAGCAGAGGCACCCGAAAATACGCAAGCCATCATAGGACAGGGGCGTACCGAAGAGAAGATGGTGAGGTGCATAGTTCCATCATGGGCGGCAGGGTCGAAGGTTAAGGAGAAGTGAAGCAATGGCGAGTGCGTCCGGCCAGAAGCGAGGCGGCATGTTAGCATGGAACAGGGGCGTGTGAACACAGTCGTTCAGAGTGCAAAGGACGCGTTCGGCTCGACCATTCTGCTGTGAAGTATATGGGCATGTGAGACGAAAAACGGTGCCATGGTGCGACAGAAAGGTGCGGAAAGCGAGGTTGTCGAACTCTTTTCCATTGTTAGTCTGAAGAGCAAGAATGGGACGCCCAAACTATGTGCTGACATAGGAGTAAAAAGCTGTCAAAGTGGAAAGTGCATCCGACTTGTGTCGCAAAGGGAAAGTCCACATATAGTGAGAATAATCATCAAGAATAACCAGATAATATAAATAGCCCGAATTACTAGGAACCGAAAAGGTCCACACATCGCTATGAATCAACTGAAAGGAAAAAGAAGCAATGGTGGTGGAGGTATTAAATGGGAGGCGAACATGTTTGCCGACATGACATGCATCACAAGTGTGATCCTCTATCTTTTTACAACTGAAATTGAAGCTCCAAAGAATATGACAAAGTGTAACGGGGTTAGGATGACCCAGATGAGCGTGCCAGAGATCGACGCCAGCGGAGAGAGCAACCGGTGCGGTGGTGATGGATGAAGGCGAGTGCACCGGATAGAGATCGTCGGGGTTGTTACATCGGTGAAGCACCATCTTGGTTCGAGCGTCCTTGACACAAAAACCAAGCAGGTCAAACTCAACAGTAACAGGATTTTCATGAGTGAAACAGCAAACAGAAATAAGATTCTTAATAAGATGAGGTGACACAAATATGTTAGACAAAGATAAAGGCATGGAATTAGACGGAAAAGAAGTGTGCCAGACGGAAAAGAACTTATTGGAGACTTCATATCTCTCAATCCGGGCATTTGCTTGAAATGTTAACTTCAACTCCTGGAACATCTCATATGCTCCATGACGTTCAAAACGTCGTTGGAGTCCCGGTTCTAAGCCGTAAAGCATGGCACACTGAACTATCGAGTAGTCATCAGCTTCGCTCTGCCAGACGTTCATAACGTCCGGAGTTGCTCCTGGAGCGGGTTTTGCACCTAGCGGTGCTTCCAGGACGTGATTCTTCTGTTCAACAATGAGGATAATCCTGAAGTTACGGACCCAGTCCGTATAGTTGCTACCATCATCTTTCAACTTAGTTTTCTCTAGGACCACATTAAAATTCAAAAGAACGGTAGCACGGGCCATTGATCTACAACAACATAGACATGCAAAATACTATCAGGTACTAAGTTCATGATAAATTAGAGTTCAATTTAATCATATTACTTAAGAACTCCCACTTAGATAGACATCTCTCTAGTCATCTAAATGATCACGTGATCCATATCAACTAAACCATGTCCGATCATCACATGAGATGGAGTAGTTTTGAATGGTGAACATCATTATGTTGATCACATCTACTATATGATTCACGTTCGACCTTTCGGTCTCAGTGTTCCGAGGCCATATCTGTATATGCTAGGCTCGTCAAGTTTAACCCGAGTATTCTGCGTGTGCAAAACTGGCTTGCACCCGTTGTATGTGAACATAGAGCTTATCACACCCGATCATCACGTGGTGTCTCGGCACGACGAACTGTAACAACAGTGCATAGTCAGGGAGAACACTTATACCTTGAAATTTAGTGAGAGATCATCTTATAATGCTACATCCGTACTAAGCAAAATAAGATGCATAAAAGATATAAACATAACATGCAATCAAAATAGGTGATATGATATGGCCATCATCATCTTGTGCCTTTGATCTCCATCTCCAAAGCACTATCATGATCACCATCGTCACCGGCTTGACACCTTGATCTCCATCGTAGCATCGTTGTCGTCTCGCCAACTATTGCTTCAACGACTATCACTACCGCTTAGTGATAAAGTAAAGCAATTACATGGCGATTGCATTTCATACAATAAAGCGACAACCATATGGCTCCTGCCAGTTGCCGATAACTGTTACAAAACATGATCATCTCATACAATAATTTATATCTCATCACGTCTTGACCAAATCACATCACAACATGCCCTACAAAACACAAGTTAGATGTCATCTACTTTGTTGTTGCAAGTTTTACGTGGCTGCTACAGGCTTCTAGCAAGAACCGTTCTTACCTACGCATCAAAACCACAACGATTTTTCATCAAGTGTGTTGTTTTAACCTTCAACAAGGACCGGGCGTAGTCAAACTCGATTCAACTAAAGTTGGAGAAACAGACACCCGCTAGCCAACTATGTGCGAAGCACGTCGGTACAACCAGTCTCATGAACGCGGTCATGTAATGTCGTTCCAGGCCGCTTCATCCAACAATACCGCCGTATCAAAGTAAGACGTTGATGGTAAGCAGTATGACTATAATCGCCCACAACTCTTTGTGTTCTACTCGTGCATATAACATCTACGCATAGACCTGGCTCGGATGCCACTGTTAGGGAACACGGTATTTCAAAAATATTACCTATGATCACGCAAGATCTATCTAGGAGATGCATCAACGAGAGGGGAGTATGTGTCCACGTACCCTCGTAGACTGAAAGCGGAAGCGTTTAGTAACGCGGTTGATGTAGTCGAACATCTTCGCAATCCAATCGATCCAAGCACCGAACGTACGGCACCTCCGCATTCAGCACACGTTCAACTCGATGACGTCCCTCGATCTCTTGATCCAGTTGAGGACGAGGGAGAGTTCCGTCAGCATGACGGCGTGGCGATGGTGATGATGAAGTTACCGGCGCAGGGCTTCGCCTAAGCACTACGATGATATTACCGAGATGTGTAACTATGGAGAGGGGCACCGCACACGGCTAAGAGAAGACTTAGTGTGTCTTTGGGGTGCCCCCTCCCACGTATATAAAGGGGGAGGAGAGGTGGCCGGCCCAGGAGGGCGCCATGGGGGGAGTCCTAATTGGACTCCCGGTCCAAGTAGGATTCGGTCCCCCCCTCCATTTTCCGAAACCATTCCGGTGTCCAAACATAACCTTCCAATATATCAATATTCATGTCTAAACCATTTCGAGACTCCTCGTCATGTCTGTGATCCCATTCGGGACTCCGAACAAACTTTGGTTCATCAAATCACATAACTCATAATACAAATCGTTATCGAACGTTAAGCGTGCGGACCCTACGAGTTCGAGAACTATGTAGACATGACCAAGACACATCTCCAGTCAATAACCAATAACGGAACCTGGATGCTCATATTGGATCCTACATATTCTATGAAGATCTTTATCGGTCAAACCGCATAACAACATACGTTATTCCCTTTGTCATCGATATGTTACTTGTCCGAGATTAGATCGTCGGTATCATCATACCTAGTTCAATCTCATTACTGGCAAGTCTCTTTACTCGTTTCGTAATACATCATTCTGTGACTAACTCATTAGACACATTGCTTGCAAGGCTCATAGTGATGTGCATTACCGAGAGGGCCCAGAGATACCTCTCCGATACACGGAGTGACGAATCCTAATCTCGATCTATGCCAACTCAACAAACACCATTGGAGACACCTGTAGAGTATCTTTATAATCACCCAGTTACATTGTGATGTTTGATAGCACACAAGGTGTTCCTCCGGTATTTGGGAGTTGCATAATCTCATAGTCAGAGGAACATGTATAAGTCACGAAGAAAGCAATAGCAATAAAACTAAACGATCATTATGCTAAGCTAACGGATGAGTCTTGTCCATCACATCATTCTCTAATGATGTGATCCCGTTCATTAAATGACAACACATGTCTATGGTCAGGAAACTTAACCATCTTTAATTAACGAGCTAGTCTAGTTGAGGCATACTAGGGACACTCTGTTTGTCTATGTATTCACATATGTACTAAGTTTACAATTAATACAATTCTAGCATGAATAATAAACATTTATCATGATATAAGTAAATATAAATAACAACTTTATTATTGCCTTTAGGGCATATTTCCTTCAAACACACCCTTAGATCTTGTCCCGTAGTCTTCGCCTTGCCACTGGCGACGCGTAAATGATACCAAGATTGCGACGGCGCCGAGGACATGCATCACCGGGAGGATCCGACGCTGACAAAGAAAAGCGACAAGACAATGCGACATCGTGCATCAAGCTCGTGTCATCTAAGTAGTCCAACAACTTGCTCATCTCATCACGGTCGGCGTACAGTTTTTTCGACGGCGGCTGCGGCACATCTCAAGCTTGGTGACCGCGTGCCTCTTGACACGTTGGGATTTGTGGACAACTCTGCTTCCTCAATTTGAACTACTTGCAAGTAACGCTGAGGAGATGGAAATACGGTGTCTGATCGAGTTTTTATCGCTCTAGGCATCGTGTCAAGTGCTTCAAGCCGAGGAAACAAACACACAATTCACGAGCTGGTGATGCCATCGGGATAACAGCAAAAGTGTTGCGTGTAAGTGTGTTGTGCACGTGTGAATTAAATATGTCACCGCGCTCTGTTTGCTTCTTTTTTTTGTGATGGGCGCTCTGTTTGCTTAACAAGAAAGTAGTGTGGGCACAGTGGTTAGCATATGTGGGCTTCAGCGGAGGATCGATCGCTGGTTGATTAGTGTTGTGTTTTTTTCTCACTAATATATGGGACCCACGTACGTAAAGAGAGGGTGCTGTGGTGTTTGACCAGTCAACAGAGTAAAATACGGAGCTATATTGTGACACAGGGACTGTAAAATCACTTTCGTATTTAATGACCGTATTAACCGTATTCTTAAGTACAGCGATCAAAATGAACTTTCGACATAAGTTTAGGGACCGTGGATGCATTTTACTCTTTTGCTTTCTAAGTTGTATGGCTAGGGTTTTTAATTTTAAGAGTGATTACCTGGTAATTGCAACATTTTGACTTGTCAATTTTTGACAGCGATTCACATATACTTGGGTTATTCTCCGACGGCTAGATGCACCAGAACTAGGTAAACTCTATAATCAGACAATTTAATCAGTATGTTGTTATAATTACTAGTTAAATGTGTTGCCGCGATAATATTTTCATATTTGCTATTCATAAGTGATATTATACTAGGAAATATGCCCATGTGTTGCTACGGCTCTAGAATAAACCTATACATTGTCAATTTTTGACAGCAATTCACATATACTTGGGTTATTCTCCGGCGGCTTGATGCATCAGAACTAGGTAAACTCTATAATCACACAATTTAATCAATATGTTGTTACAATTACTAGTTAAATGTGTTGTGGCGGAATAAGAAATCCAGTAATGCAAATAGCCCTTTTTAAAGCACTTTTAAAGCCCCTGACTTTCAAAAAGAGCTGGCGGTTTTGCCTCAACTCATTCCATGAATGTTGTTTCATTCCCCACGCGGCTGAATCCAACTCAGTCTTCAAGGTCCATTCCTAGTATGCGAAATCAGTAAACACAAATATGCCAACTTGTGTTGTGTTTCGTAATCAGAGCTACTTGTCCTTGCATTGCCCAAGAGAAGTCATCTTTGCTCATGGGTAACACAGTCGAGCTACCTGCACCTGTCTGGTCCGATCGTTTAGCGGCTCTCACTGATGATTTGCTAATTGTTTTATGATCCTTGACTAGCTATATAGACCGAGATCATCTACATAGCACTCAACAATCTTATGTATTATCTCATCGAAGATCTTAGTCATGGCACATTGATATGTAGCACCGGCGGAATAAGAAATGATAATATTTTTGTATTTGCTATTCATAAGTGATATTATATTTCTATCCGTTATATATTTTTTTGAGTCTTCTTCTTTGAAACCGAGTGCTATATATTTGATGTAAGGTGGCAAAAAAAACTAAATCCCAACAACCAGTCAATGAATGAACCCATCGGCTACATTTTCTCGCTCCGGTTTTGCGTTTTTGTTTTTGTTAGGTTCAATGTCTTGGTTAGAGCTGTGTGAAAGTTGCTATGTCCCTCGGTAGGAATAATGTCTCCACGTCCGATCCCCATCCCGATGGTGCGAATAGTGTAGCCGGAGGACGTGTGAGGTGTGCCCCCGTTGGATCTCGTGGGATTCGGTCAGTGCTGGTCTTCGGTGGATCTATTTGGATCCATTTTTTGTTCGTCTTTGTTCGTGTGGTTCTAGGTTTGACCTTTTCGATTTACAACTCTCTTCAACAACGATGGTTGCTGCTCTTGTGAACTGGTCCTTTGGGGCCTTAGCACGAAGACTTCTCGACTGTTTACTACAGTAAGGTTTTCCCGGCTCCGGTGAGGGAGGGGCGATGATTGCGGCGTGCCTTTGGCTCGCTCCAGTGCTTATAGCAGTTGCTAGGTGATCTGTGGACCTGGTTGTAATTTTTATTACCTATACTATTCTCTCTACTACCATGATTGATGAATAGATTGAAATTTTCTCTCATAAAAGAAGGTATAATATTTTTTATGAAAAAATTACAATATAAAGCAAGCTATTTTTTGTCGAATCAGCAAATGTAATACAGGTCTGGCCCATGTCTCTCTGCTGCCACACGCCCAGTAGCGTCATACTGAGTTAGGCCTCGAGCAATTGATCGCTAGATGAAAGAGGAAAAAGTCTATTTTTAACCTTGAACTCGTAGAGGTTCGGCGAATCAAACCCTCAAGTCCAAATCCTTGCCGTTTGCACCCTGAGCTGTGCAATCCCGATCTAAATCAAACCCTGGAGTCGTTTGCCAAACAGGAATTGCAAAGGATGGCCGGGATTGGTGGTGGAACCTATTTGCCGCCCGCAGCAGTGGCTACGGGCCGGCCCATTTCACGGCAGCGCGCGCTGCCCGTTCACTGCTTTGTTTTTCTGTTCATTTCTTTTGTTGACCTTTTGTTTTATTTTATTTAGGTTTGTTCTTTCTGGTTCTTTTGTTCTTTCTGCCTTTTTCTTTCGGTTATTCTTTCTTTTGTTTTTTTGTTTTTTGCTTTCCTTTTTCTTCCATTAATACATTATAAGGAAATGTTTCATTGTGTATTGTTTTCATTAATAATACTTTAATACGACGAACAATCTATGTTTCTTCTGTTTATTTTTACTTTCTTCTTTTTTGTGTATTATACAAGAGTTTATCATGTATTGTGAAAATGTTCATCATATATGTGAGAAAATATTCATTATGTACTTAAAATTGTTCAGCGTATAGGGAAAAAATGTTCAATATGTATTTTCAAATTGTTCAGCGCACATCACAGTAATGCTCATTGTGTATTTTTAAATTGTTCAGCGTATATCACAGTAATGTTCATTGTGTATTTACAAATTGATTAGCATATATCACACAAATGTTCAATGTGTGTTTAAGAAAATGTTCATTGTATATGAAAAAACTTCATTGTATATTAAAAAATGTTCTGTTTTCCTAATTTTGTTCAGGTGTTTTAAAAAATGTGCATGTTCCAAAAGTTTGTTTGAATTCTCCAAATTTAGTTTCGTAAATTTGTTCACAAATTTGAAAAGTAGTCGCTTTTCATAAACACTCAAAAAGAATCAAAACGTTTTTGCGTTTGAAATTTTAAAAATATTCGAATCCGGTGTTGATTCTTATAGTTTTGTGTTGCCTTCTTTTAGGCATATATTCTTTTGTGTTGCTATTTGAACAGATTAAGTTGGTTGCTCAAATGGAAGTTCCAGCGTATGTGTAGCTGCAGATGCAGATCCTAGGTTTGATACTGTGACGCCCGGATAATCAAGCTACAGTAAACCTCTGCTAGTGATGCCACGTCACCTCGATTACTATTGCTAATCTCGCGTTAGTTCAAAAATGATTCAAAGTTAAATTCGAAATATAGGCAAATAGTAAAATTTTCAAATAGCAAAACTAAAATGTTCGGGTTGTGTCAAATAAATCGTAAGTAATTATGGTGGAGAAACCAAACTTCGATAAAATGTTTAAAGGCTCTAAAACAATTAAAACAGTAGTGAAAACAATTAAACAAATGCCTATTGAATTTATAAAATGCTAAAACTATTTTATTATGGGTTAAGAATTAATCTCACAGTAGTTTGTTGATAAATACAAATTTAGGCACTAGTGGTACTTTCTATAAAACTAAAAATAAAAGAAACTACAAATAAAAAAAAGAAAATATAAAACCAAAAAACAAAACTAACAAAGAACAAAAAAAAGAAATAGAAATAGAAGAAACTCCCTTCCCCCCCCCCCCCCCCCGCTGGACCATGGCCCAGCTGGCCTATGGGCCACCAGGCCGGCCCAGCCGACCTCCCCATTAACCCCAACCCCTTGCCCCGAAAACCCTAGAGCCCCACCCCACTTCCCCCCACGATCCCACCCTCTCCCTCCAGCGCCGTCACAGGAGAGGAAGCACGACCCCATCGCTCTCCCCACTCTCCCCTCGTTCTCTTCCCCCACCCGAGGACCCGATCTGGATCGGGGTGCTCGCCCCCCCCCCCGATCCCGGTGACCCCGACGCCCATCGCCACCACCACGCCGTCGCTTCACTGTCCTCGACGTCGTCGCGTGCCACCACTCCGACCGCACCACCGGCGCCCTTCCGCCTCCTCGAGCCCGCATCGCCACCCCCTGGAGGACGACCTCGCCGGACGTCCTCGCAGGCCTGCCTCCTCCTCCTCGCCAGCCTGCACCTCGTCACCACGTCGATGTCGTCTCCGTCTCCTCCCCGCGCCCCCTGCCCCGATCCCTGCATCCCGCAGTGAGCCCCGACTCCTCCCCTCCTCTGTCTCACGCGCTCACCGTGGCCGGGTCGCGCCCTAGCCGCGCGCGGCGCTCCGTCCGGCCGTGCCACTTCGCGCGCACCCTCGCTCCGCCTACGGCCCCGCTTCCCGCGCTCGCCGTCCTCACTCTGCGGCCCCGCCCCTTGCCTGCTGTTGCTCCCTGCCGGAGCCACCTCCGCCGTCGCGGCCGTCCCCCCCCTCGCGCTCGCCTCTTCCTCGACGCGCATCGCTCGCGCGCGCGTACCGCGCCACTCCTGCCCCCTCCCGCACATGCCCCGCTCGCCTCCCTGCTGGACCCCGCCATCGCCGCGACCAGCGCACCGGGGCCGCGCCCATCTGGCTTGGCCAAGGCCAGTCCCTCTCCACGCGGGACCGCGCGCGCCGCCTGCAGGCCGTCCCAACCACTGGCTTCGCCCTGCCGTGCTCCCTACGGGCAGGCGCCGGCTCCTGGCGCCCCTTGGCCCGAACCGATATGGCCTTTGGGCCACTGACATGGGGCCCCCACCACCAGAACGTTAAAAAAGGAAAGAAAAATAATAACAAAAAATATAATAATTAAAATATTAATTAATTAATTAATTTAAGAATTAATTAACTTAATTAATCTGGATTAGATTAACCTAATTGTTTAGTTAAAACAAATTAACCATGTATAATTAACCTGAGACTATGACAAACGGGCCCCATCTACTAACTAATCTGTTAAAGCGAAATGTCCCTATGACAGGTGGGACCGCCCCTTTTACTATTTCTGTGGATAAGATCGATCACACCTTTCAATGACATGTGGGCCCATTATATCAGTTGGACCAGTCAACCCTCTCATCTTTGACTGTTGACTGCTGACTTGGCAGTCAATAGGGCCCCACATCTCATACACATGCACATGTTGATCGGTACACTCCTGTGTACCGATAGCAATTTATCTGTTTATTAATTCGAATTAAAGTAAATTCAGAAATTCTAGAAAGTGTTTAAAACTTAGAAAATTAATAGTAAACAAACCGTAACTCGGATGAAAAAGCTTTGTACATGAAAGTTGTTCAGAACGACGAGACGAACCCGGATACGCAGCCCGTTCGTCCGCCACACACCCCTAACATATCAAACTCGCAACTTTCCCCCTCCGGCTCATCTGCCCGAAAACACGAAACACCGGTGATACTTTCCCGGATGTTTCCCCCCTTCGCCGGTATCACCTATCCCTGCGTTAGATCACCTCTAGCACCGCGTTTGTCATGTTATGCTTTGATGGCTCTGTTATTTATTGTGTTCCCCCTCCGTTACTTTTTCCGGTAGACTCCGAGACCGCTGCCCATACCCCTGTGATCGACTACGGAGTTGACGACCCCTCTCTCTTGCCAGAGCAACCAGGCAAGCCCCCCCCTTTGATCACCAGATATCACCTACTCTTTTCTCTATACTTCTTGCATTAGAGTAGTGTAGCATGTTACTGCTTTCCGTTATTCCTATCCTGATGCATAGCCTGTCCTTGCTACCACTGTTGTTACCATTACCTGCTATCCTACTGCTTAGTATAGGATGCTAGTGTTCCATCAGTGGCCCTACACTCTTGTCCGTCTGCCATGCTATACCACTGGGCCGTGATCACTTCGGGAGGTGATCATGGGCATATACAATATACTTTACACAGTTACCTTACCTGTGTTACTGTTCGGAGATGGGGGCTGAAGGGGCAGGTGGCTCCATCCCAGTAGAGGTGGGCCTGGGTTCCCGACGGCCCCCGACTGTTACTTTGAGGCGGAGCGACAGGGCAGGTTGAGACCACCTAGGAGAGAGGTGGGCCTGGCCCTAGTCGGCGTTCGCGGATACTTAACACGCTTAACGAGATCTTGGTATTTGATCTGAGTCTGGCTACTGGCCTATACGCACTAACCATCTACGCGGGGACAGTTATGGGCACTCGACGTCGTGGTATCAGCCGAAGCCTTCGTGACGTCAGCAACGGAGCGGCGCGCGCTGGATTGGACTGGAACGCCACTAGGCTAGGTCTGCTTCCGGCCGCCCACGCAACGTGCAGGTGTGCTAAGGGCGATGGGCCCAGACCCCTGGGCGCTTAGATTTAGACCGGCGTGCTGACCTCTCTGTTGGTCTAGGTGGGGCTGCGACGTGTTGATCTTCCGAGGCCGGGCATGACCCAGGAAAGTGTGTCCGGCCAAATGGGATCGAGCGTGTTGGGTTATGTGGTGCACCCCTGCAGGGAAGTTAATCTATTCGAATAGCCGTGATCTTCGGTAACAGGACGACTTGGAGTTGTACCTTGACCTTATGACAACTAGAACCGGATACTTAATAAAACACACCCTTCCAAGTGCCAGATACAACCGGTGATCGCTCTCTCACAGGGCGACGAGGGGAGGATCATCGGTTAGGATTATGCTATGCGATGCTACTTGGAGGACTTCAGTCTATTCTCTTCTGCATGCTGCAAAACGGAGGCTGCCAGAAGCGTAGTCTTCGAAAGGACTAGCTATCCCCCTCTTATTCCGGCTTTCTGCAGTTCAGTCCATATATGATAGCCTTATTGCATTTGATACCAATGCATACATATGTAGTGTAGCTCCTTGCTTGCGAGTACTCTGGATGAGTACTCACGGTTGCTTTTCCTTCTTTTCCATCTATCCCTTCTACCTGGTTGTCGCAACCAGATGTTGGAGCCCAGGATCCAGACGCCACCGTCGATGACGACTCCTACTACACCGGAGGTGCCTACTACTACGTGCTGCTCGCTGACGACGACTAGGAGTAGTTTAGGAGGATCCCAGGCAGGAGGCCTGCGCCTCTTTCGATCTGTATCCCAGTTTGTGCTAGCCTTCTTAAGGAAAACTTGTTTAACTTATGTCTGTACTCAGATATTGTTGCTTCCGCTGACTCGTCTATGATCGAGCTCTTGTATTCGAGCCCTCGAGGCCCCTGGCTTGTAATATGATGCTTCTATGACTTATTTTATTTGTAGAGTTGTGTTGTGATATCTTTCCGTGAGTCCCTGATCTTGATCGTACACGTTTGCGTGTATGATTAGTGTACGATTAAATAGGGGGTGTCACAAGTTGGTATCAGAGCCGACTGCCTGTAGGAATTCCCCTTCCACACTCCTTGGCTGAAGTTGAGTCTAGTCATTACAAAACTTTTACTAACATGGCTGTGTGCCTTACGGGCCCACATCGCCATTTGGGTGGTATTAGAATCTTTTACTCCTCGATCTTTACTCCGGGATTCTGAACTCTCTTCTATTCGGGTTAAACGATTTTTACTAAAATCTAACTTTAGGTTCTCGAAATTACTTTCTCCCGGAGAGCCCCTTCAGTCCAGATGATCGCCGGCTGCACCAGAAGATTTCGAAGATGCTCTCCGATATTCTCTCGAGACCTTGTGCCATTGCTTTTGCAATTCCCTTCCACCGAAATATCCCTATGGATAAATACTTACACCTGTCGTGCTTACTTTTATTCCCAGTCGATCTTGTTATTATAAGATACCCCGAGAATACTTTGTGCCTACTGCCTTGCAGTTCTTTGCCACATGCATATCACTACGAATAATTACTCGCATTTATCGAGTATCCGCTCATC
Source organism: Triticum urartu (assembly GCF_056163025.1). NCBI lineage: Eukaryota > Viridiplantae > Streptophyta > Magnoliopsida > Poales > Poaceae > Triticum > Triticum urartu. The sequence continues at coordinate 280,286,260 of NC_141877.1, forward strand.
CCCAGATATTCATGCAGTTCACAAAATTCTTCGAAATACCATTCGGTCTTCCGAAAATCCTGAGCAACCTATTGCTCCTGAAATTCTTGCTTGCTTGCATTATGGTTAATCCCATAAGTATAGTAATCTTATTGGCAACCTTTTTCAATATCATTTTGAGTCCATTGACTCAATATGTTGCGAATGCTCGCAATCCTCACTTAGATCATAGAATTCATCCTTCCAGCTCAGATGTCATTTAAAACGTGAGCTGGTCCTCAGCCAATCAGATTGCCATCGATTGTACCCCTAAGTCTATTCAACTTGTCCGTCCTTGATCAGAGCGTTTGCTCCTGATCCCTTGATTTGAAAGTCATAACTCCTTTGTTATTTAAACGTTGAATTATACAGACGTTCTGTAAAACGATGCATTTGCATTCTTTCTTCCTCTGATTGGGTATCGATACTCACATCAGCTCCATTGTGGATCACCATATCCACTGATGGATTATTATCCGACAATGTCCTTCATGATTAATCACCTTGTGAGTTCTTTCTCCGATACATAATGCCTTTGGTAATTTGTATCCTCTCCTTTTGCCAACCATGCTCTGCTTTCGAGCTGGTAATATTTACTCTCAAAGCTTGTGGTATATGTTTCCATGATACCCTGACGGGTTGAACCTATGCCTTCCTTAATTTGTGTGACCTCGAAAGTTATGCGGGTTATACCCTGCTGACGCTTCGTCAGATAACTTTTCAGCACTACAACTTCGAAAAAAGGGAGGTAAATGTAAGGTTATGCATTGAAGAAGTGGGAGTCGACCTTGAACTTTGTGTTCATGCCCATGGACACGATGTATATCTTATCATTAAAGCTTCTCTTAAATTAATTACTCCCTTGGTATAAGTTCATATTATATCTGGGATCTGGCCTTTTGCAATCGTGGTTTCGACCATGTTCTCTTTTAGGTACCGTTTCTCGTGCAAGTTTAAGCACTTGTCTTCTGCAGAGCAATACCCCAGACCAACCTCTACTTTGATCTGTCGTCGAGTATTACCCCCTGGTATCTCGAGGATACCACGGGATACATAACTTCTTATGAGTTCTTCATCAACTAATATTCTTGCCGATTCCATTTTTCCAACGGGTTCTCAGTTGTTAGAACCCCTCAAGGACACCGACAACTGAATTGAGTCCGCACTACAATTCAACAACTCTTGGTAACCTTCATTACTTACGAGTCGGAACTCGATCACGTCATTCCGAGCCTACTCGGCTATATCATTATCGTGCCAAATTTTAACTATGCTACCTGGTCCTTCTTTCCGGAGCACAATTTCGACGATGGGCTAAGCTTACGTCGATCTTCCTTGTCTTATCGTTTCACCTCAAACAACAAACTTGATTTCAAGTTTGTGTCGTACCCATGGTTCCAATAACCTTTCGCTTCATCATTCGTTTGACTTGATGTCATCGCCGACCGATTACATCTCCATGAAACCTCTCGACAGAAATTGTCATGATCATCATCAACATTTCGAGCTCCTCAAGGATATCAATTGAATTCCTGATGAGAAATACCATCCTTGCCCTCGATGATTTGTGTTATCATCAACCACTCGATTGCCTTCCGTTCAACACAAACTTGTTCGTGTTTTGTGTTATACCTTGAGATCCTTGCTATCCAACATTTGTTCTCATTTACCTTGGAGTATTGCCATCTTTTATGTCAAGAATGTTGTGAGAATTTCACCACCTCTTAAGAATTCTTGGTATCGTGATACTTCTCACCATCACCATTCTTTCTTGGTCCTCGTGTTGATTCCAACGGGGTACCAACAAGTGAACGGTGTTGTTTGGATTCTGCACTTCTAGCAACCCTATTGGTTTGAAGTTAATGGTCGACCGTTCGTTCTTAGACTATTGATTATTGAATCACCATTCTGACATTGGTCGTGCAACCCAACCCATATTTTGGGTGCACCTTTCAACCAATGTTTAATTGTGTATGTTTTCCGTGAGCATACTCCCTTATATCATTTGATCTGACAAATGTTATCTCCTTGTTCACTTAATTGTGGAAATCCATCTTTTGGAAATCTCAATGAATTGCCGTTGAGTTCACCAGACACCTCCTTGTCCTCTCCTTGGATTAATGATGAACTCTTGTTAACGGAAATCACTTCATAGTTCATTTCCCGAGAATCTTACATTGTCATCTCGTCAATTGTGTTGCACCTTTTCTTCTCAAGCTTAATAAGTCGGAGGTATCCTGGCACTAATCAGATCTGAATCTAGGTTAGATATGATGGTTGGAACATATTTCCAAGAGTTACAACAATGGTCCTTATGTGACCCGGTAAGGTGATGTCATGCCTAACACACCTGGCCGGAGGCCCAATTGTTATAGTTTCCCTTTTCAGCCAGGCTATCCTTTCTTCCATGAGGAAATTGTAAGACTTATTCTATAAGTTCTCCCTGATGGACCCTTTTTGTTTCCGAAGTCTGAACTTGCTTGAAGACCTTGTAGTGCTATCTCGAAGCATGTTTGTGGTACTCCGATTTTCAACAAGGACCTTTGAAGCCAATGCTAAATGTTTCCTGCTAAATTATCCAAACACCGCTGTATGGGTAATGTCATGAAATTTCTCTCCCTTACCTAAAGAGCTTTTCTACGTTATATTCTATCATGGATATCATGCTCTGCTTGTCCTTGGGAAGAATATACCCCTGAAAGATGTGTTTAAACACATTTTTTCCTTCCATTGTTCTGTTTAACATGAGGATCACATTTTCCTTTCCATTGGTTTGTTTAACCTTTCTTGTGATCTATATGATCTAAACAGTAAGATTCTTCTGCTCATGTAAACACATCGGTGTACAATTCTGTCAGCAAGACCCTGTTACTATTGTTTATGACATCCCGGTAACCACCGATGGATGAGAACTTTGCCTATTGGACCGCCTCGTTCAGCGAGCAGGAAAATGGTTCTCTTCGTCCCTCGCCCTTGGTACCGACGCTGTTGCCAACACAAATGGCAGGCTACCCTCTGACATGCCTTATCTACATGATCGTGCAAGGCATCACCGCCCTTCCTACTTTTACCCCACATGGTGGGCCCATAACCCACAGTTCCACAGGATCGAAACCTGACTCTCCTATACACCCTGTTGCCAAAGTTATTCCTAGAGCTTGACTTTGTATGTAATTTGCGAGCCACCTTCCTAGTGATCAATTATGGTATCAGACGCAATACTTATTCCCGTTGCTCTGAACCCCATTCACACTCTGTTTCAGGCAATGAATGATTGCCTATCCGCTTGAAACTTCTTATCGCACCGTCTTACTTTTCTCTCGATGTGTTTCATTTGTTCAACTCGAGAGATACTCATATGTTCATACTTGGGAAACCCCCAGAAGATTTTCCCTTATAACATCCTAGCATTGTAGAGCTGCCCCTTACCTATTTGTAAGTACGATGGAGATCCCGAAGAAAGGATGACAAATTGATCATGGTGACTTGAAGCAGTGAAATGAAGACATCAACGAAAGGGATGAACCTCTTCGAAAGGGTAGCCAAGACTGAGAAGACCCGCTAGATTCGTTACCAAACCTTTCCCCCTTTCGCTACCTCTTAAATCTCGGGACGAGATTTCTTGTAGTGGAGCAGAATTGTGACGCCCGGATAATCAAGCTACAGTAAACCTATGCTAGTGATGCCACGTCACCTCGATTACTATTGCTAATCTCGCGTTAGTTCGAAAACGATTCAAAGTCAAATTCGAAATATAGGCAAATAGTAAAATTTTCAAATAGCAAAACTAAAATGTTCGGGTTGTGTCAAATAAATCATAAGTAATTATGGTGGAGAAACCAAACTTTGATAAAATGTTTAAAGGCTCTAAAACAATTAAAACAGTAGTGAAAACAATTAAACAAATGCCTATTGAATTTATAAAATGCTAAAACTATTTTATTATGGGTTAAGAATTAATCTCACAGTAGTTTGTTGATAAATACAAATTTAGGCACTAGTGGTACTTTCTATAAAACTAAAAATAAAAGAAACTACAAATAAAAAAAGAAAATATAAAACCAGAAAACAAAACTAACAAAGAACAAAAAAAAGAAATAGAAGAAACTCCCTTCCCCCCCCCCCCCCCGCTGGACCATGGCCCAGCTGGACTATGGGCCACCAGGCCGGCCCAGCCGGCCTCCCCATTAACCCCAACCCCTTGCCCCGAAAACCCTAGAGCCCCACCCCACTTCCCCCCACGATCCCACCCTCTCCCTCTAGCGCCGTCACAGGAGAGGGCGCACGACCCCATCGCTCTCCCCACTCTCCCCTCGTTCTCTTCCCCCACCCGAGGACCCGATCTGGATCGGGGCGCTCGCCCCCCCCCCCGATCCCGGTGACCCCGACGCCCATCGCCACCACCACGCCGTCGCTTCACTGTCCCCGACGTCGTCGCGTGCCACCACTCCGACCGCACCACCGGCGCCCTTCCGCCTCCTCGAGCCCGCATCGCCACCCCCTGGAGGATGACCTCGCCGGACATCCTCGCAGGCCTGCCTCCTCCTCCTCGCCGGCCTGCACCTTGTCACCACGTCGCTGTCGTCTCCGTCTCCTCCCCGCGCCCCCTGCCCCGATCCCTGCATCCCGCAGTGAGCCCTGACTCCTCCCCTCCTCTGTCTCACGCGCTCACCGTGGCCGGGTTGCGCCCTAGCCGCGCGCGGCGCTCCGTCCGGCCGTGCCACTTCGCGCGCACCCTCGCTCCGCCTACGGCCCCGCTTCCCGCGCTCGCCGTCCTCACTCTGCGGCCCCGCCCCTTGCCTGCTGTTGCTCCCTGCCGGAGCCACCTCCGCCGTCGCGGCCGTCCCCCCCCCCCCTCACGCTCGCCTCTCCCTCGCCGCGCATCGCTCGCGCGCGCGTACCGCGCCACTCCTACCCCCTCCCGCACATGCCCCGCTCGCCTCCCTGCTGGACCCCGCCATCGCCGCGACCAGCGCACCGGGGCCGCGCCCATCTGGCTTGGCCAAGGCCAGTCCCTCTCCACCCGGGACCGCGCGCGCCGCCTGCAGGCCATCCCGACCACTGGCTTCGCCCTGTCGTGCTCCCTACGGGCAGGCGCCGGCTCCTGGCGCCCCTTGGCCCGAACCGATATGGCCTTTGGGCCACTGACATGGGGCCCCCACCACCAGAACATTAAAAAAAGGAAAGAAAAAGAATAACAAAAAATATAATAATTAAAATATTAATTAATTAATTAATTTAAGAATTAATTAACTTAATTAATCTGGATTAGATTAACCTAATCGTTTAGTTAAAACAAATTAACCATGTATAATTAACCTGAGATTATGACAAACGGGCCCCATCTACTAACTAATCTGTTAAAGAGAAATTTCCCTATGACAGGTGGGACCGCCCCTTTTACTATTTCTGTGGATAAGATCAATCACACCTTTCAATGACATGTGGGCCCATTATGTCAGTTGGACCAGTCAACCCTCTCATCTTTGACTGTTGACTGCTGACTTGGCAGTCAATAGGGCCCCACATCTCATACACATGCACATGTTGATGGGTACACTCCTGTGTACCGATAGCAATTTATCTGTTTATTAATTTGAATTAAAGTAAATTCAGAAATTCTAGAAAGTGTTTAAAACTTAGAAAATTAATAGTAAATAAACCGTAACTCGGATGAAAAAGCTTTGTACATGAAAGTTGCTCAGAACGACGAGACGAACCCGGATACGCAGCCCGTTCGTCCGCCACACACCCCTAACATATCAAACTCGCAACTTTCCCCCTCCGGCTCATCTGCCCGAAAACACGAAACACCGGTGATACTTTCCCGGATGTTTCCCCCCTTCGCCGGTATCACCTATCCCTGCGTTAGATCACCTCTAGCACCGCGTTTGTCATATTATGCTTTGATGGCTCTGTTATTTATTGTGTTCCCCCTCCGTTACTTTTTCCGGTAGACTCCGAGACCGCTGCCCGTACCCCTGTGATCGACTACGGAGTTGACGACCCCTCTCTCTTGCCAGAGCAACCAGGCAAGCCCCCCCCTTTGATCACCAGATATCGCCTACTCTTTTCTCTATACTTCTTGCATTAGAGTAGTGTAGCATGTTACTGCTTTCCGTTATTCCTATCTTGATGCATAGCCTGTCCTTGCTACTACTGTTGTTACCATTACCTGCTATCCTACTGCTTAGTATAGGATGCTAGTGTTCCATCAGTGGCCCTACACTCTTGTCCGTCTGCCATGCTATACCACTGGGCCGTGATCACTTCGGGAGGTGATCATGGGCATATACAATATACTTTACACAGCTACCTTACCTGTGTTACTGTTCGGAGATGGGGGCTGAAGGGGCAGGTGGCTCCATCCCGGTAGAGGTGGGCCTGGGTTCCCGACGGCCCCCGACTGTTACTTTGAGGCGGAGCGACAGGGCAGGTTGAGACCACCTAGGAGAGAGGTGGGCCTGGCCCTGGTCGGCGTTCGCGGATACTTAACACGCTTAACGAGATCTTGGTATTTGATCTGAGTCTGGCTACTGGCCTATACGCACTAACCATCTACGCGGGGACAGTTATGGGCACTCGACGTCGTGGTATCAACCGAAGCCTTCGTGACGTCAGCAACGGAGCGGCGCACGCTGGATTGGACTGGAACGCCACTAGGCTAGGTCTGCTTCCGGCCGCCCACGCAACGTGCAGGTGTGCTAAGGGCGATGGGCCCAGACCCCTGGGCGCTTAGGTTTAGACCGGCGTGCTGACCTCTCTGTTGGTCTAGGTGGGGCTGCGGCGTGTTGATCTTCCGAGGCCGGGCATGACCCAGGAAAGTGTGTCCGGCCAAATGGGATCGAGCGTGTTGGGTTATGTGGTGCACCCCTGCAGGGAAGTTAATCTATTCGAATAGCCGTGATCTTCTGTAACAGGACGACTTGGAGTTGTACCTTGACCTTATGACAACTAGAACCGGATACTTAATAAAACACACCCTTCCAAGTGCCAGATACAACCGGTGATCGCTCTCTCACAGGGCGACGAGGGGAGGATCATCGGTTAGGATTATGCTATGCGATGCTACTTGGAGGACTTCAGTCTATTCTCTTCTGCATGCTGCAAGACGGAGGCTGCCAGAAGCGTAGTCTTCGAAAGGACTAGCTATCCCCCTCTTATTCCGGCTTTCTGCAGTTCAGTCCACATATGATAGCCTTATTCCATTTGATACCAATGCATACATATGTAGTGTAGCTCCTTGCTTGCGAGTACTTTGGATGAGTACTCACGGTTGCTTTTCCTTCTTTTCCCTCTATCCCTTCTACCTAGTTGTCGCAACCAGATGTTGGAGCCCAGGATCCAGACGCCACCGTCGACGACGACTCCTACTACACCGGAGGTGCCTACTACTACGTGCTGCTCGCTGACGACGACTAGGAGTAGTTTAGGAGGATCCCAGGCAGGAGGCCTGCGCCTCTTTCGATCTGTATCCCAGTTTGTGCTAGCCTTCTTAAGGCAAACTTGTTTAACTTATGTTTGTACTCAGATATTGTTGCTTCCGCTGACTCGTCTATGATCGAGCTCTTGTATTCGAGCCCTCGAGGCCCCTGGCTAGTAATATGATGCTTGTATGACTTATTTTATTTGTAGAGTTGTGTTGTGATATCTTTCCGTGAGTCCCTGATCTTGATCGTACACGTTTGCGTGTATGATTAGTGTACGATTAAATCGGGGGTGTCACAGATACTTGGCTAGCACGCGATTTTTTTAGCCTTACAGGCTCGCGCTACAGTAAAGCCAATTTTATAGGATTTCTGGAGGATTGAAATCCTTCAGATTTTTTCCTATGTTGATCCTTTGATTCATAGGATTGGATCTTATAGGAATTTTTTTCTATGAAATCTTTTGTACTACATTTCATAGGAAATTTAACATCCACTCCAACCTATTTTTACAATTCCTTTATTTTTCCAGTGGCATCAAACAATCATTGCTAATTCTATAAGATTCAAATGGGCATGCTACTCCAACCCTACACTTTTTCTATTCCTACGTTTTCAAAATACTATGAATCAGAGAGGCCCTTAAAATGAACTTTTTCCAATGAAAAAAGCCTCCCACTGAGCCATACGGGGGGAGCTCCTATACGGCAAATCCGGGAGCCACTAGTTAACCAGCGTTCCTTCGGGAGCCTCGCAACGATCAGTGCCACTTGGTGCGCTCTCAGCCATTCGCCACGTGTCGCGCTCTGGGCGCTTCCTTCGGATTTTTTTTATTTTATCGCACGCGTTTTCGGCTATTTAAACGGTTTTTTTCAACGTTTTGGTTTTCCACCGGTCTTCCTTTTTTCGAAAAAAAATTGCGTGAAAAAACGCGTTTTTTCCCTTTCGCGAGAGTCACGGTTTTCCTTTCGCGATAGGCACGATTTTGCTTTCGCGAGAGTCACGACCATGCCTCTCGAAAACAAAAAAACACGTTTTCTACTTTTTTCCTTTCACGAGAGTTACGGTTTTGCTTCCACGAGAGGCACGGTTGTGCTTTCGCGAGAGTCACGGCCGTGCCTCTCGGAAACGAAAAAAACATGTTTTCTATTTTTTTTCTTTCGCGAGACTCACTGTTTTGCTTCCGTGAGAGGCACGGTGTGCTTTCGCGAGAGTCACGGCCGTGCCTCTCGGAAACGGAAAAAAACGTGTTTTTTATTTTTTTTCCTATCGGGAGAGTCACGGTTTTGCTTCCGTGGGAGACACGGGTGTGCTTTCGCGGGAGTCATGGCCGTGCCTCCACGGAAACGAAAAAAAACGTGTTTTCTCTTCTTCTTTTTCTTCCATGAGAGTCACGGTTTTGCTGAAGGAAATATACCCTAGAGGCAATAATAAAGTTGTTATTTATATTTCCTTATATCATGATAAATGTTTATTATTCATGCTAGAATTGTATTAACCGAAAACTTAGTACATGTGTGAATACATAGACAAACAGAATGTCACTAGTATGCCTCTACTTGACTAGCTCGTTGAATCAGTGATGGTTATGTTTCCTAACCATAGACATGAGTTGTCATTTGATTAACGGGATCACATCATTAGGGAATGATGTGATTGACTTGGCCCAACCGTTAGCTTAGCATGATGATCGTTTAGTTTGTTGCTATTGCTTTCTCCATAACTTATACATGTTCCTATGACTATGAGAGTATGCAACTCCCGAATACCGGAGGAACACTTAGTGTGCTATTAAACGTCACAACGTAACTGGGTGACTATAAAGATGCTCTACAGGTGTCTCCGATGGTGTTTGTTGAGTTGTCATAGACCGAGATTAGGATTTGTCACTCCGATTATCGGAGAGGTATCTCTGGGCCCTCTCGGTAATGCACATCACTATAAGCCTTGGAAGCAATGTGACTAATGAGTTAGTTATGGGATGATGCATTATGGAACGAGTAAAGAGACTTGCCGGTAACGAGATTGAACTAGGTATTGAGATACCGACGATCGAATCTTGGGCAAGTAACATACCGATGACAAAGGGAACAACGTATATCGTTATGCGGTTTGACAGATAAAGATCTTTGTAGAATATGTAGGAACCAATATGAGCATCCAGGTTCCAATATTGGTTATTGACCGGAGATGAGTCTCGGTCATGTCTACATAGTTCTCGAACCCATAGGGTCTGCACGCTTAATGTTCGATGACGATCGGTATTATGAGTTTATGTGTTTTGATGTACCGAAGGTAGTTCGGAGTCCCGGATATGATCATGGACATGACGAGGAGTCTCAAAATGGTCGAGACATAAAGATTGATATATTGGCAGGCTATATTCGGACACCGGAAGTGTTCCGGGTGATTTCGGAGAAAACCGGAGTGCCGGAGGGTTACCGGACCCCCCCCCCCCGGAACTAATGGGCCACATGGGCCTTAGTGGAGAGAGATAGAGGGCCGGCCAGGGCAGGCCGCGCGCCCCTCCCCCTCTAGTCCGAATTGGACTAGGGAAGGGGGGGCGGCGCCCCCTGTCGGTGTCAAAACCGGCGGATCTCGGGTAGGGGGTCCCGAACTGTGCGTCTAGGCCGGATGGTAACAGGAGGCAAGGGACACGAAGTTTTACCCAGGTTCGGGCCCTCTTGATGGAGGTAAACCCTACGTCCTGCTTGATTAGTATTGATGATATGGGTAGTACAAGAGTAGATCTATCACGAGATCAGAGAGGCTAAACCCTAGAAGCTAGCCTATGGTATGATTGTTGTTGTGTATGTTGTCCTACGGACTAAAACCCTCCGGTTTATATAGACACCGGAGAGGGTTAGGGTTACACAAAGTCGGTTACAATGGTAGGAGATCTGCATATCCGTATCGCCAAGCTTGCCTTCCACGCCAAGGAAAGTCCCTTCCGGACACGGGACGAAGTCTTCAATCTTGTATCTTCATAGTACAGGAGTCCGGCTGAAGGTATAGTCCGGCCATCCGGACACCCCCTAATCCAGGACTCCCTCAGTAGCCCCTGAACCAGGCTTCAATGACGACGAGTCCGGTGCGCAGATTGTCTTCGGCATTGCAAGGCGGGTTCCTCCTCCAAGTACTTCATAGAAGATTTTGAACACAAGGATAGTGTCCGGCTCTGCAAAATAAGTTTCCACATATTGCCATAGAGAGAATAATATTTACACAAATCTAATCTGCTGACGTATTCCGTAGTGTGACACACCACGACCAAGCCTTTATCCGAGTCGTTTCATTATCCCACCTCAGCGCGTCATGCGAGGCGGTTTCCTTGGCACGTCTTGTTAAAGCAGAGATCGTGTCCCCTTATTCCGGGATTATCATCAATACGGGCGTGGGTAACCCAACCGCTTCTAGAACTCCTAGATTATAGGCAATTCCAAATGGACACGGAGAGGACGCTTGATATTCACCCTCTTTATAAAGGGACAAGGCTTTTATTTTTCCCTCCCGTGCTCAATCGAATCCTTCCCCCACCTCAAGCTCAAGCGCCCAAAGTTCAGGTCAGGTGCTCCGAACCTTCAGTCATGTCCGGATCTAGCCTTCAAGGCCGATGGGTGCCTTCCTTCGTCACGGAAGAAGACATCAAAAAGTTGAGGGAGGCCAGATATCTGACCGCTGAGATTTTGCATCGGCTGCCTCCCCGAGGGCAGGCCGTCCCCACCCCCGAACCCAACGAGAATGTCGTGTTCGTCTCCCACTTCCTCTGAGGTCTAGGCCTTGCTCTGGATCCTTTCGTCAGGGGTTTGATGTTTTACTATGGGCTAGACTTCCATGATCTAGCTCCGGACTCCTTTCTTCATATCACCACATTTATTGTCGTGTGTGAGGCCTTCCTCCGGGTTACCCCTCACTTTGTCCTATGGCTCAAGACCTTTGAAGTGAAGCCGAAGATGATCGAGGGGCAACATGCAGCGTGTGGAGGTGCCTCAATACGCAAGATGACGGGAGCTCCGTGGCCCAAAGGTTCCATCCCAGAGGTGTCTGAATTGTGGCAACAGGAGTGGTTCTACATCACGGCTCCTAGAAGTGCCAAGTGGGCGGCCCCCCTGTTTTCTGCTCGGGCCCTCCACCACAGCTGATGTCATGGATCAGTAGAGGTCTGAGCTGGGGTCCAGCCAAGGACGTGCCTATACTGCAAAGCCGCATTCGAGATCTCTTCAATGGAGATTTTAGTTTGGTTGCGGTAATACAAGTTATGCTGGTTCGTCAAGTCCAGCCTTGCAAATGCCGGCCTCTTCGCCTGTGGGAGTTCAATCCCGAGGGACTGCGTGTCATTCCAAATTTTCTCGTCCTGACGCACGAGGAGATGTACAAGTCATTCTTCGGACCTCAGGTGGAGTGTCCGGAAATCACCGAGGACGTGGGCCTGAGTAGTAACCACGCCGCCGAACAGGTAAGGCATCTTCCGGCCGAACATACTATCTCTCC